>NW_009186871.1:45842-127580 GCF_000690835.1 Fulmarus glacialis
CAGCTGTCCTGCACTGCCTGCGAACTCCTAATCCCAGAGGATGGTGTAGTGAAGGTATCTGTGGCTTCAAAGCTACAAATAATTCTTGTTAATTTATCTCTACAAGTGCTGCTTCCATGGGAAGAGACATGTCCTTATTTCCCACAAGTACATTTCTTCCCTGCCTCTGCTTGTTCTGTCACATCACCTGACACTCGGATGCCATTAAATCCACGTGTTCAGTTTTATAGAAGCAGGCAAAAATGGGAAGTGCCCAGAACAGCTGCAAAATTTTAAGGAAAAGTGGTAACTTTCAGTGGGCAGTAAAAGATCTTCACTCCACTCACTCCTGCACCATGTGGGCAGATGTACTTACTCTCCGCATTGCAGTGACTACCACTAGCAGCATTAACTGCATGTAAATAACACTCCTCATGATATTTATGCATATACCTTGGCTCATGGTAGTTGAGATAAGAATAGTGTTCCAGTAGTTTCCAGGTAATCCCGTTGTCGTAGGAGTAGTGCAGCAGCACTCCTTCCCCGGGCTGGTCGGGTGCTTTGCAGGTACTCAGCACTGACTTGCTGCCCAGGCGTAGCGTGAACTGCAGGAACCTGGATGAGAATTACACAAATATTTATAGGGTACCATATGCATAGTGTTGGGGGTTTTTTTGGTTTTTTTTTTTTTCCTAACCAGGTTGCTTTCAGATCTTCTCAATCTAGACGAGTTTTGATAAATATCAGTTATGGGGTTTTGTATGTACGATTTGTTTTTACTGTCAAGTAATGCAATGTGGCACACATAGTTTAAAAATGCCAATCATTACAGCATTTAATTATTTATTAGGCACTGAAGGGGAGGGAGAGATAGTGAATGGATCTAATAAGCTGCCACAAGCTGTCAAATAAACACAACCTTATAAATAATTAATTAGCACTTGGCTTTGACGCTCAGGTTTGATATTAACATTTCATATATTCCATCCGAGATGTACAATAACTTCCCTCCAGTCTGTTTTGGGCTCTGTTGTTTACAAAGCAGGAGGAAAAAAGGCAAGGCTATGAAATCACCATTCAAATATGGAACTAGGAGTTTTTTAAAAAACCTTTTCCTCCTGATAAAACAATCAGCTTAATAATACACAAGGTTGTGGGTGGAAGGGGAGGGGTTCCCCATTCTTTGCCTCACATTTCTGCTCTCTCTCTCTCTCTCACCTGGACTGGGAGCTGTCAAGGAAGGAGGTGATAAGCTGGCGCCTCCCATCCTTGTTGAAGACCAGGGCCTTGCCGCTGGCCAGGACCCCGCAGCCAAAGCTGACCTCAGCCCCCCGGATGGAGTAAAAATTATGGTAGGAGGAGAGGCGGGAGCTGGCGAAGCTTTCCGAGATGAACACGGGGAAGGTCTGCGACGCCATCTCACATGCCGGCCCTGAAAATCCAGGGTCGCACCTGGGGGTGAGGAAGATTGAACAGCATAATTAGTGACCCATCTTCTCCTGTGGTTGGTTGGCAAACCAACACAGTGGCTGCAGTTGTTCATGAACTGAAGATGTCTACAAAGTCCCTCTCAAATCTAAGGACCAAGAACCTCTTTAAACTTTATTAAGGTATTGCATAGCCAATGACTTTCTTTTAGCTAGTACTTACTTTTCCACTTGAAAAAAATCATGGTTATGAACACCCCACCAATCTACACATAACACATAATACAGAAATATTTTTATTCGTTTTTGGAACAAAAATACTGCCGACATAATTTACAGTTTTTCATATGGAAAATGATTAATTTGGTTTTATCTGTAGCATGTCAGATGTGATTACAAGAAACTGAGTAACAGAACGCCCCGTGGGTCACACTCTTGTTAATACCTAAAAATAGTTACACCAATATTTTGAATGTGCTTACTGATTTTGAGTAAGTACCTTTACTTTTTAGGCTGGACTGCTTTTAACAAGCCAGACTTTCAGAAAAAGAGGAGTGCTGACCTTCTGTCCTTGAGGTCTGTTAGGCTATGGGATATTAGAACTAGGAAAATTGTGATTCTTTCCCAAAATCTAATATAAAAGTGATACAGTCCCAAATCACTTCTAAAACCAGTATGAAGCATGCATCACTGACATTTCAGTGTGCTCTGTAGCACGTTTTAAGGTGAACTGGAAGTTAGACTCTCTCCCAAAAGAAAATTATAGAAAAAAAATTAAATATGCTGCTGTTTAGAAAGATTGATCTTTAGCTCTCCAGTGAGCTTTATGCATTCTGGGGGCTATGCTAGTTTTATATTTAGTCATCTCAAAAAGCAAGGGCTGAAATGAAAATCATTTCAACTTTCAGATCATCAAGTGAACTATGTGACAGAAATTGAATACGAGTACTGAATTATAACTCTTACTTGCAGCCATTTCTAGTACACTGTCCTCGCCCTGAGCAGAATTTGAGGCAAGATGGACCAATATAAACTGCAGAGAAAAGAAATCAGTTAAATTAAGGGTTATGTTATGTGATAAACAGAATATAACGAATACAAGAAAGTATACAGACCTGATCATACAGGTATTGTATTTATCTTAATCCCACTAGCTGGAAGAGGTCTACAAAGGGATAAAATGCATTTGATTGTATCCTTCTGTAGAAATGAGTAATGGAATTTTGCTCCGTGTCAAGGATAGCCAGGGATAATTTATTATTTAATGGGTAACGTCTATCTGTGGCTTGAGACACTAGTGATGTTTTAATTAATGTACCTGATTTTTCTAAGACTGTGAATCAGATGATTTGCTATGCATTGACCATTTTCTTGCCTTCCCCTTTCTTCATCTTATTTCTGAGATGTAATGCAATGTATATATTAGTACATTCCAATAGCAGTCTTGTAGATTTTTAAAATGTATCGCTGCTTCTCTCTATTGAAATCCACATACTAACTTTGCTGGACTTATTGGAATTAGAATCTGCCCTGATATGTCTTAAGTAACTATTAAATATCATACACTTTCACTGATTCTTTCAGATGGATTAAAACTCCAAATCATATGCACTCAAAAATACCCCAGACTTGGTTTACTCTCTTACTTCATCTTCCTCCAATGACTCCTAATCGGCAGTGTTGATATTTTGTGAAAAATACGATGGAAAGATGAACAAATCTCAGTATAATCTACACCTCATTGTACTACTATAAAGAAAAGCATTAAGCTGAGTATAGACCAAATGCATAAATTTGGGTGTAGCCCAAAGTGATAACTTGTGGGCAATGTTCTTTCAATACAATATGATAAACAGGCCTTAACCATGAATAGTGTCATCTTTTCTGTTGAAGAATGCCTATTACTTGGAGTTATCTGCTTGCACTGTGACTTTTGGAATGTCATCCAAACAGCCACCAGTTTGAAAACATCTATAACAAGCAGTACTTATTCCCTCTCTTAGTTTTATGATGTTGCCCATCATAAGAGTGTGTCAGTACTCCCTGGCAGATGCACTATAAATCCTTGTTAGCTGCTCCCTGTAACTAACTCCCCATCAGACTTCATGTGATTTCTAGATTTTCTCACATTTCAGGGCGCAAAAATTCTCTTCTGTCTGTTTGATTTATTTGTCTCTTTTGAGGTCTTTTTGAGGGGGTGGTAAAAGTAGAAGGGTTAAAGATGTAATGATGTCATTCAAAATGAAAAAAGCTTTACGAAAATTGGCGGTTTTCCAGTGTTTCTAAAAGATGGCCAGCTTCCAGATTTCATTTAAAACTTAATTCACGTAAGAAACAGTTGTGAAGCTAAAAGTCAGAGTGCTGAATCCTTGAAAATCTTCCTCTCTTCAAGAATTTGAGTGGCTTGCCAATATTTATAAGTCTTTCCAGTGCAACGCTTCAGTTCCACTAGTATCTAACAAAGGAGGCATGCAAAACCTCATAAACACATTCATCTTTAAGACTTGATTGCCATGTCATGGTTCTACACCTCAAACAAATTTCAGAGCAGGCAGTTTTTAGGCAGTTGGTTGGTAAAATTGCTTTTGAGATGGTACAGAGTGGAGTATGCAGCATCCTTTGATGCGATTGTATTTAGTTGTACAAGCAAAGGTAGTGCAGATATATGAATTGTCCATTAATTTTCAAAATCTTGTTGTTTTGTTCTGTTGTAAAGAATTTGGATCCTTGCATTGATTTTATCTTGCTCTTATTTCTGTGAACTTCTGTGAGCATCTCCAACACTTACAGTCTGCATTTTGTTAGGTAGCAACTCATCTTTGCAGATACTCACAGACATCTTCTTATGTATATATACCTAAATTTTCCCTTCATTTTACTTTCTTTTTGATGTAAATCATCATCTCTAAAGACAAGCATGAATACTTTATCCAGAATGCCAAAATGATGCTATTTCCCATTAATGTAATTAAGACAACAATTTTCATTACTTTTTGTAAAAAACTTTCATTTGTAGCATTACATTATCAAGGCAGCTTCAAGAACTTTCTTTTCAAAACTAGGCAGTAATCTATTTTAAGAATTTTGCAAAATGTAACTATTTACCATTCCCAGGCTTCATATCAAACCTTACCAGGAATCACTACAAAATTTCACAAGACCGTAAGTCTTTAAATTACATACTTCACAAATCTAACAAAACAAATTCTGGATGTAGTTTAATTAGTCCCAAAACATCCAAGGCTAATGAGCAAAGCTAAAAAATTTGCACCTTCTCATAGTTAGCCCTTTCAATCATACTTATTTCTGCATTTCATGGCATGTATCTATTTTATCGTGTGTTCTTAAATATTTTTTCTGTGCTTTAAAGTATTTCCTTTCAAGACTGGCCCCGGTTATCCTCTGCACTAAGTTTTATAATTATATGGGTCAATATAAGCTCCTCCCAGTTCTTCACATCCATTTAAAGATCAGGTAGGTGAAAAATAATTTCCGAGAAGAATAGTTCTTGAAACAGATGCTACTTTCCCCCTGAAGATATTGTGAACAATGTAAAAGTTTTGTCAGTGTTTGGTAGCAGCATTGCTTTATGAAGGTCTTCCATGTCCAGAAGGAAATATATGTCCCAGATGCTATAACTGTTGCTTAGGCTGGCGCAGTACATGTCCTTAATAGCACAGTGCAGGACATATTTATGTAATTAGGACTAAGCGGTCAGAGGAAATGTTATATTAAGCCCTTGCCACCAATGTCTTTTCCTGGAAAGCATTCAATTAAAAGAAAAAAAAAGGGTAATCTACTAGGCTATTGTCTTTTCAAATGACAGAATTCCCCTCTAGCTTCAAAATGCACTTGTTACCAAGTGAGATACGAAGAAAAGGAATTTAACAAACTGAAAATCCTTTGACCTGTGATTCTGGAAAATATGTTTACTTGGAGCAGCATATAAAAATTCACTCTTCTGATGTATCATGATCATGGATAAGAATACTAACTATTATCAATTGCCCACATATTTCCAAGGATCGGTCCTGTTTGTCTCCATCGAATCCTGGTGTCACTCGTTAACGCTGCATTGGGAAGGGGAATAGTTATTCGGTTCCACCTGAAATACATATAACACAAATACTAACATTTTACACTGGTAGTTGTTAAGCAACTGTATGTTTTGCATACTTACACTGGAAGCTTTGTGTGAATTTTTAATTCTAAAATCTGCTCAAATTAAGCAATGAAGTTACTGCAGCTTTTGAAAATGTAAATGAAATAAAAAGAGCATGGCCCATGATATTTTCATACAATATATGAATGTTAATTATTCCATTATAAAACCCAGCCACTTTTTCCCCTGTATGAATGCATGAAGTCAGCAAAGATCTTAACCTGCTTTGCTATAGCAACTCCTCCATCACAGTGAATATCCCTGAATTGCACGCTGCATTAAACCTTTCCGTATGCCTGAGCTCTGTTTGGTGGAAGCCCTTGGGGGTTAGAAGAGGGGCACAGAGGATTTGGCCTGCTGTGGTCTGGGCCATCACTCTCACCTCATCCACAGTGGCTACACTTCCTATGCACAGCAGGGGTAATGGTTCCTATGAAAATGGTACAGAAATGGGGGTCACCAGATCATAGCAATGCTTCAACCACACGCTCTTCTCATGGCCATACCTGCTGCTCTGAAGAGCCTGTGGAAGCTGGGATACAGAGGGATACAGAGCCATGGGATTTGCGCTATGCAACAAGATGTCACAGTTCATTTTGTGGTCAGAACAGTACCAAAGAGACTTAATAAAGAGAAGAGTTGATATAAGAAAGTGACACGAACAACCATCTCCATCTGCAGAAGTACAGAGTAAATATGGCTTTGACTGATGGTTCCTCTGACTAAGAAGAAAACTTGACAAGGTATAACTTTTCTTTTAATTACCAGCATGCTGTCCACAGGTTTTTTTTGTAATTTATCTTTAGCATCAGAAAAATAATATTATACCACAAAAGCAGCCCCATATATTTCAAATTTCATTACTGGGCAGCCAGGGAGACCAGAATACTCCTTCCTTGCTGTCCTCAGCTAGTAAAAAATGAAAGATGACATGGGGTTGCATGCTTTGCTGCTTTCTTCTGTCACCTATAATTCACTTCTCTAATCTTGCATCTCAGTTAACTTTGCAGAGAACACTCTCACCCGCTGTAATTTTCAGAGGCGTAGACGGTGCTGTGGGGGAGGTGGGGCCCAGCACATGTCTCAGGCAAACACTCGGTGTGGAGCAGGGACCAAGAGCGACCATGGTTGGTTGAAAACTCCAAGCTGACGCTGATAACACAGTGAAGGAAAGAAAGGAGAAAGACACCATGAGCCTACCTGGCATAGATATGAATGTAGAAATACCAACACTGAGAAACCACCAAATCTGCTATTCCTAATAACTGATGCTGAAACGTGAAATAATTTTAAGCAGACTTTGAATACAAAAAATCCTGAAAATACAAACATGAAACAAATCTGAGTGTTTAAAAATCAAAAGGGTAGCCTATAGACTAAGGATTGCCTAAACACCTAGTCCTTGTTTGGCCACCATCTAGCTAGTGTTTTTATGCTGCTGCTGTTAAATGAGCTGATGTTACTCTTATATTTCAGCTAGAAATGGTTTCAGAAATAATGAGGAGAAAACTTGGATTCATCAGAGCTAGACAGCATCATGTGAGCACAGGACACTTACAACTGCCAGCTGCTAACCATTACATCTTCAGAAGGTGGTAAAAGACCACTAGTTACTCATGCACTGGCTGACTTTTCCCCTCCTATGCCGACAAATATCAACTTCATTGGACTCCTCAGTCATCTGCAGCCTCCCCCCATTGTGCCTAAATGGAGATCAGAAAAGCACTATGGAACAGTGAAAATGGCCAGCCCCCACCGAGGACTGCAGAGGGTGGAGGGGACCTGGGGAAGGGCACCCTTCGGGGAGCCCCCCAGCAGGCAGAGCCCCCGGGAGCCGTGGGAGCCTCTGCGCTGCCCACCATAGTGGTCTTTGGAGGCTTTCTCCCACCTCGCAGAGCCTGGAGTGCTCAGTGGTGAATTTTCGGGAAGGGCACCCATCAGGGAGCCCCCCAGCAGGCAGAGCCCCTGGGAGCCGTGGGAGCCTCTGCGCTGCCCAGCCATAGTGGTCTTTGGAGGCTTCCTCCCACCTCACAGAGCCTGGAGTGCTCAGTGGTGAATTTTGTGAGTCACAGGGACATAACCATATGCAAAACCTCCAGATTTGCTGGGAAAAAGGCTGCTGTTCTCTGGTTTTGTTGACTAGCAGTGAATCAAACCATCCATGTGCAGATAGTGACACTAGAGAACTGGAAACTCTATGAGACCATCCACTGAGTCTATGATGAGTTATTAAACCCATTCTCCCAAAAGTTCATTGACAAGTTCTGTTTTCAAAAAGCTATTACTAGAATTTTTTCCTTCCCTGTTTCACTGCATATTTAAAAAAAACACTGTTTATAATCTAGGAGTGTAAGGAAATCCTTAGATCTTTTACATTCTGAGGACCTTGAAAAAGTAACATAGAAAGTACTTGATTTATTAAGGATTTAGTATTTTACTGCAATACTCTTGTAATTTCCTCCATAAAATTAGCCTGTAATATTCTGTTTTATTTTAAGTAATGTCAATGGAACATTATAAAAGTCATAATTCATCACCTCAATACTAAATTATTGGATTATAACTTTTCCTTTTCATTATAATTTGCTGACAATATTACTTTATTTAAATGTACCATCACTGTGATATTGTAAGTGTGTATTAAAATGGTTTATGGAGGTTTTGACTAATTTATTTCAGATTTAACTGTACTGATACCTTGGAGGGTCATATTTACTGCATATATTCAGTGCAAGTCTCTCACATTTGCAGTAATGAAAGCATTATGAATAATGTTGTAGACCAGGAGATGAGAAATGCTGCTGTGTTTGGGAAATACAAATAGAGATAATGGGGACCTAGTGCTTCTTTTGTTATGAAGAACACTTCTGCTTCAGAAATAGTTTATGTGAAGGAAGAATATTAATCTTTCAAAATATATACTAATGCCCATCAGCTAACAGACAGAGATGGAGACTTTATATAACCCATGTTTACAGGCCAGGGGTGTTTACAGGCAAAGTTTTCACTTTCCGTGTAGAAAAATGTTGCTGCCTTCCCTTCCTATCAAATATAAGTGCAATGCCTTGATTTTTGCTGCCCCTTGAATTCTGCTGCCCTGCATGGCTGTTAGGACTGCCAGTGCTAATGCAGCTCTTTCCAGTTGGAAGCAGATGCCACGGGACATGGATGTGAAAGCATTTACAGTCTCTTACTTTAAACTCTTGACTATGGAAAAATACAAAGCAACGTAATCCTCATAAAATATCAGGTTAAACAGTCTCACATGTACATAAGGAAAGAGGGACAGTGGACAGTTTGGTTTCGGGTCCCCTATTTGAAGAAGGATGTTAAGAAACTGGAGAGGTGGAGCAGAGGATGACCAAGATGTCCGTGGCCTCGAGCCCCGAGCTAGGAGGGGCTGGGGAGCCGGCTTGCTCAGCCTGGTGAGGAGGGGTGAGCTACGGCAGCCTGTGATGGTGCAGAGGGCACTCGCAAGGGAGGCAGAGCCAAACTCTCCTCAGTACTGCCAAGCACAGTAGAAAGGGCAATGGCCATAAAGACATGGCTTCAGAGTGTTGGGCTGGACATTAGGAAACACTTTTTCACTTGAGCAGGTCACCCAGAGAGGTGGCACAATGTCCATCCATGTAGGTTTTCAAGTCATGGATAGGCAAAACCATGGCTGACCTGACCTATGCTGGTAACAATCCCACCTGCAGCAGCAGGTTTCACTAGATGACCTGTGAAGGTCCCTTCCAACAAACATTTCTAATATTCTACAAAATACGGAGCAGTAAATGACTCCCTCCTTTCCCTTTCCCTCCCCCTTAACTCCATGGAAAAAATAATGTTGAACATCCCAACGAAGTGAAGCCAGCAAGAGAGTTCTGTGGTCAGTGTACAGGCAGCGAGGTCCACATACTGATGGTCGTCAAGATGAGGGCCATATATCACCAGTCTTACAAGAATTAGATATGCTTGTGGCATCAGTAATCTCTGGGAGGTCAGTAGGGCAGGTTTCTGCCGCTGCCTTTAAAACTTTCACCCTTACAAAGTATTAAGAGGTAAATCTCATATCCATTAGAAACTGGAGCAAAAGTTGCTCTGAAATCATGAGCATATTTCAGAATAATGGACTAAGAAAAGCAAGTTTTGACCTGGAAAGCTATTTAATAGACTCTTTATTGCATATGAGGTATATAAACCTGGGCCTGTGGAGATCGGAGACACATTAGCTTCTCAGCAGCTTATATTTGTCATTATTAATTGGCTTCATTCGGAGGAAAAAACCCCAAATACTCATATAGATGCTATAAACCAAAATGTGCTAGAAAGCTGATAATCAAAAGAGAAATCTCGCCTGTTGTACCTGTTACCAGGTTGATAAGTTCCACAGCCCAAATTGATGGAAAATTGGATCATGTGAGTCACCGTGGAAGGGAGCACTGGAAGGACATGGAAGTAATCCACAGCCCAGACATTCCTATTGTGGCCTTGGTGACTCTTTTGCTTCAGGCAAAACTTGGTTGCTGGAGTCTGCAGGTCCGGACTAATGACAACAGAAACCAAAGATGGAACCTTTAAAAGAAACGAGATCAGGCTTAAATAAAACAAATAATATTTTAAAAAGTCACAAGGTACTGTTTAAAATAGACAAGCAACTTCAAATGTGCTGAAGTAAACATGTACTTTTCTCTCTCCTTGCTTCGTTTCTGTTAACTTTTTTTAGCCACCTTTTTCCACAGAAGATCCCCAATAAAAACATTTTATATTATGTGCATAGCTATTAACACTCTGGATACCAGTGTTGCTTACTACCTTAGTGGGATCAGTTTGTTTGGTTGTAAAGACACTGTAGAAAAGACTGTATCTTCTGTGTTCTGAAAAATACTAGTTTGTTTTGTCAGTGTTCAGTTGATAACGGAAGATGATCTTTGTCCTGCAGCCTTTCAGCTCACAGAAGCAAACACAGGGTAAAGGCAGGTCTAGTCTGAATACGTGAGAATGGAGCACCAGCATGAGTTCACAGGCATGTGCAGGGAGGATGTTTTGTTGTGGAAATAAATGAAAGCACTGCTTTATGAAGCTTAGCCTTTGTCCTAAAGCAATGTAATTAGACCTTCATTATGTCAAAAGAGGATGTCAGCTTTAAGACTCCTTGTTTTAAAAAAAACTCCACAATGAAGTCAGTGTAATTTCAGATCCTATCTCTCCCCGAGTTCCCCAATTAATTTTTTAATATTTTACAATTACAGTTTCCTTATTTTTAAAAAAGTTCTACCCCATCTTTCACACAGAAGCAGGCGAGGAGGGAAGCCACACACAATGAAACAATGCAAGTGACTCAACCAAACCCAGGCCAAACCCTACTGTAAACATTTGCTCTCTGAATGCTAGTTACAGTGAAAATGCACACAGACCTGTGCTTGAAATCAGCTGCATCTTTACCACCAAATTTCCTATACACTGTATAAGCATACTGCATTTCAAACTCTAGCGCATCCACGTGTGTATGTATTACATATAAATTTTTGCTATCTTTTTTACAGCAGCAGAGTAAGGACACCTCAGGGCTGGGTTACTCAGGGTAGACGTGGTCTAAGTGCTTCCTTGCCCTAGACAGGAAGGATCCTGACAGCAAGCTCGAGGTCCTTATTGTCCTGCCTGGGTGGTGGATGTGGTTGGAAGGAGGCTGCACTAACGGCAGAGGAGAAGCTGCCTGCGCACACTGCCAGCAGCCACTTGCCTGAGTTCATACCCGCATCGCTGCAGACCCTCTAAGAGGGCACACAACTGTATTCAAAATGGAAATAAAAAGTATAAAATGAAATTTCCTGCACCACGTGTAGGAAAGACAGCCAGGCATTTCCCAGTCGCTCTTCTCCCAGCCACTGATCTCACCATGACCGAACCTCTCAGGACGTAGCTCCCGAGTATCAAACTGTGGCTAGCAGGAGCTTGACTGGAGACAGGAGTAATTATTTGTGAGGAGATGTTATCACCAAAGTTTTCAGCTGATGGCTGAAAACTTTTGCCCGTTGCCCGTTTGCCTGTTATCCCAGCACTAGCCAACGCCGCGGTCCTGCTCTGGGGTGGAGTAATCAGCAAAAACTGCAGAGCTGTGTCGCAAAGGCACCCTATCATTATGAGATCTGCACATGATTTATGTGCTTGGGAAGATCACGTTTGACTGCCCCTATGGAATGCAACATACAACATTGTTGTGATGTTTAAAAATAGATTGATCTATCCATCCCATCCACCTACTTTATTTAAGATGACTTACCTTGTAAGCAGCATAGGTCAGGGTATCAAGAGGTATGTGTTCCCTCCTGCCTTCAATCTTGGCATAAAGTATGACATCATTTTCATGGGATTCTCCAGAATCACAAGTTCCCCCTGTACAACACGCATTTGAGGGAGAAAAAAATGAATTGAAGCCCTTGTTATTGGAAAGTGGAATCATATTATGCAGCCGTAATTACAAAAATAATTACAACCAGATGCTATTTAACTTAGGATATGAAACAAAAGAACAGCAGCCCTAAGGACACAATGTATAAGAACTATTTGATCAGATACACCACGCCAGAGATCAAGGGGGTTGACAATTATGAAAACCTCAAGTAATTCTCTTAATCAGCTTACCCAAACAATTTTAATGGAAAATGCTGTGCCCAAAGCAATACTTCTATCTGTATGCTTTAAATCCTAGTTACATAAAAATGCTCTGCTTTTTGAGTTCTCATCAGTAAACTGTTATTTAGTACTCACACTCCGTGCAGCTGATAGTTTGGCAGCTGAGAATTTGCTCTTAGTAGGAAACGAGGAAGGCTGCTATGTACCTCTTTTGTTGTGCTGCTTCTTCTACTATCTACACCATATCCTAAAAGGGATGGATGGAATCTATTGTATCACACAAAACATGTGTGTCATGGTTGCCTCACTGGAATGGGGCAGCATTTGAAATATCTTCATATTGGTAGAACCCAAAACACTTATTAACCTTCTCTGAGAGGGCAGACGTATTGGCAAATTTGAGCATTAAGCTCTGCGTTATAGTTACGAGATGGACATCATCACGCTAGTTTGGTGTTCTGGAAAAAAGTTTTTAAAACAAAGTATCTGTAATTGAAACAGGAAACATCATTTCCCTGTACACTATGGGTATTGCAGGTATTAAAAAAAACCAAACCAAACCAGAAAAAAACAGGATGAGGAAGCTTCTTTGAAAAGTCTGTAAAGTAGAAAGGTTCTATATATGAAACACTTTCTCTGCTATTTTCACTACAGATGGCCGGTTCTTGGAATGGAATAGACAACGCAGTCCAGAGAGCTAGATAAGATATGCATCTTTGATGTGTATTATACTGTAGTAAGGAACATCCATCCATATGTCCTTTCAAATCCTCTGCTTGCCTGAATGTTTAAACTATTATTTATTTGATTTACAAGTATGTACAGAATGCATTTTTCAAGTGATATCCCACTGTACTCTGTGCCTCTATGTGCTGACAACTTCTCCCCGAAGTTCAGAAGGTTGAGCAAATTTCTTTCCTGTTTCTCTTGCAGGTGTTGTAATGCTTGGAAGAACTGGGAAAAAGCATCCTCTTTTTCCTGTGCTTTATTGGTAATTCATGTAACACAGAGGAGATGTGCGACAATTTAGGACAACTCATTAAATAACGGGTGTTTTTTCTTGTTGATTCAGAAGGTTGCTTGTGGAGGTCACAAGTTTAGTCTCTGCTTCCTCCTTTATTATTCTATTATTCTCTACTTTTAAGCAAACCCCCTCACCTCCTCTAAACCTGGTGTTGAGAGAATAACCTCATGCAATTTCCTTTATGTGCAAAATAAAAGTTCTGGAAAAACAGCGAGGTACTGAATGATAACCACCATGTTCATAGGGATTTTAGTCTGTGGCAACACCGAACTAATACAGTTGCACTGACAACAACAGTGGGGAGGGGAAGTGGCAGGACAGGTTTGTTCCTGGCTGCTTTCTTATCCCTGGTAAATCACTGAGGTTGCACTTTGTCCCAGCAGGGAAGGTCCACATCAGTGCTTTTCACTAGGGACGCCTCCTCCAAGACTGTAGCATGCTGTAGCACGCTCTGTGTGAATCTCACCCTGGGCCAATACATTAGCAGAGGAAAATGTGCATGAATATAATAAGAGCTTCTGAGCAGAAACTGTTCTCTGGGTTCAGCCAGTTAAGGCTGTCCCACCTTTGTACTACTCCTATCTCATTCTCAGGTGCAACGCTGTTCACTTTGATGGATTAACACCAGGCTCCACATGGATATGACTGCGGGAGGATATGACAGGTACCTGTAAAATCCTCTATGATGTGGTGAGGATGACAAAGATACGACCATCTCTTCTAATATAAGTAAGGGGCATTGAATGAAGTTAGAAGGTACAAGACAAGATACTTCACGTGAAGAATTGTTTAACTATGGAGTGGCCACAGGGTCTTGTGGGCACAACAGGCAGGTTCAGTTGATAAAAACTAGTACCAAGGAACATTTTAGACACTGTAGAGGGACCTGCCTGACCTACCTGCTACTCCAGCAGGCTGTGCCTCTCCCACAAATCCTGGGTTATATCTGATAGTCTTGTGCTGATATCTCAGATATGCTTGGACACCTCAAGTGCCAACAACAACCTGTGCTTGTGTAATGAACCTTGCCTGAGGACTGAACAAGAATGAACCCACACCTATGTGTGCACCAGGTGCTTAAGCTTCCTTTATATCAAGGGAGATGCAACCCATGCAGTCAGTGGAGTCCAGGGAGCTGCTCAGCTGGTCTAGCACAGGTATCTCACGGTGAGCTGAATGGGTTTTTCCGGCAACGGTACTGACCACGTCTCCTCTAACTATAAAGGAAGTCTAGACACTGACCTTACATGGACAGACCTTCATGTAACTTCTCCATTAAACTGTTTTAACCTGGAGCTAAATGCTTATACCATCCAAAAAAAAAGGGTGGATAAATCCATGGAAGAAATGCCCACCAAGGGCTACTAAACCCAGAATGCCCTGTCTTGTTCAGAAAGATTTTCATCTGCAAGTCAGTGCCATCTGGGAGAATATTTTTGGGAGGCCTATTTATGTGCCCACCATGTTTGTACACCTGAGTGGGCATCCAGAAGGGTGGACTCTCGGTCTGACCAAGAGTGGTCAGTTTACATCCTGATGAGTATCACAGTCACGAATCAGAGCTATCCTTTTCTGAGGAGTATTTAAAATAGTTCTATGCGCACTGCGCAATTTAAATCTCACATGCTCCACATGTTGTATTACATTAGGAATATATACTCACCCATACTGAAATAAAATCTTAAGTTCCCATAACCTGTAGTGTCCATGTATGGAGTGCATATTTTTCTTTCTCCGTCTCTGAGAAATACCATAGCTGAGCCAGATTCCAGTGTCCCACATTCAGTACCAATGACGGCTCCAAGTATGTCCCACCTGGAGAGGTCAACAGTGGGCAGAGAATGTGCAGAGGCACGTTACCGACAAACTCATACAAAACATGTTCTAGGAGTTCATTTGTACATACAAAAATAGCTGCTGCTACTCTTACAGAGGATATGCAGTGTTTCAAATATGATTCCTACGACATTACTTACACATTCAAAACTGGTTTTGAAATTCAGTTGACTCAAATAAAGCAAAGTAAAAGTAAATATTTTAAATAAATTGGCAGAAAAGCATGAATTACCAAAAAAATGAGGCTTTTAATGAATGCTATTACCAAATCTTTAGTGTTGTGTTGTTCTATCATCTTCATTACTTTTCTGGCATAAAAATGTTTAAAATATAATTGCATTCTGTTTCATTTCATATAATCTAAGGTTTATAGATCAATGAAACTTGAAAAGTCATATGTCCACCACATCTACTATATGGTCATTAAATATGTAGGTAATAGCTGAAAATGCTCTTTTCATCTTTTTGAGCATTTAGGGTAACAGTTTTTAACTAACACATGAAGAGAGTATGAAAAAAAAGACTGCTGTGTTTTTAATATGTGATGATACAATCTTTCTCAGTTTTTCTGTGGAAAATTTTCTCTTATTTTTATTCAGTGATAATTAAAAGAGCTGTTGCAGAATTTTCAATTAAATATTTTTTATTGAAAATATGTTTTCATCATGAAAGCATTGGTTTCTTCAAAACTCGATTAAAATATTTTGAAAGATTAGAAACTGTTGAAAACTCGTACTTATTTTGGTCTGATACCAATTATTATGACTTATGAATTATTATTCATGTTGAAGTCTTAATTAATTCATAATAAAGTATGTTAAAAATATAAGGCTGATAAAGCAATGAAATTATTTAGAATCACTAAATCCTGATAATGAAATCATTTAACTAGCCAGCGTGTTTCAGGATGAAGGAAAAAACATTGATGTTCGGAAACCTTTGTGGGAAGGCAGAACCTTCTCCTGTCCACTTCCAGCAGAAACAGTCTACAGCAGTGATGTGCCATATGACAATTTCAAAACCTGCCGTTTCAAGAACTTAACAGTCTATTTATCAGTTTAACCATTCCAACTATTTCAAAATGTATTTCTAGGATCTTCTTAAAAGCTGCCAGTTTCCCTATTGACCTAAGCTGTGACAGACCAGCAACGTGCCTGTTTGGAAATCCTGCTTTAAAACCATCAGTCATTTGCACAGGAATTAGCGAGCTTAGCGTCACTGAAAAGCTTTTTTGATATAAACATAAATATGTTAATGGAAGCACAGTTTAACCCTAATTCTGAGGGAAGTATTTCAGTCGTGCAGACTTTTTAAAGGTAATGTGCTATATAATCAAAATTCAATTTTGAAAATGGGTCTCTTGGGCTGAAGGCAAGTACCGAATTAAACAGTTGTGCCTACTTTAACTTACACGACAAAATCTCACAATGCTCCATTGATCTTTTGTATGCTCTATTTAGCTCAATTAAAACATTCTCTGTAGTGACCCACAAAACAACTCAGGGTCATGAATGATGCAGTTCATGGATGTTTCCAGGGATCCCCTCCTTTTAGGCAGCATTAGAAATGAAAACCAGAAAGTTCTACTATGTTAAAAACCTGGCACTTTAATAAAAATACATCAAAACACTGTCTGTAAGGATAAATGGAGAAGGAACCTGGGTGACGGCATGACAGATGTAGACATGCTTGATTAAACATTACATTTAGATTCATTTATCCCTCACGTGACTCCTGAAATTCTTCTTTACAAAACGGATGATAGGATGATATATGGATCTAAATTAGATCTACTGGACACGGAGGTCCAAAGCTGCAATGTATCTGCTAGAGAGGCCAGAGGCAGCCTGATGTGAGGATCTGTCCGCTTTTAGGATCAGGCCATAATTTATGCAACTACAGAGAAACAGCATGACAGCGGGAAGATGCGTCGTACTAACAACAGCAACCCCCATCCGTGTAGCCTACTGCTTTAGGTGGGACATGCAAAAAATACCAATCAACCGCTTATCGAAAACAAGGATAAGCTTCTCTGCCCTCACTGTTGAGCTCTTTCAGATGTCTCACCTCCGAGAGCATTTGGCGCAGAGGAAGGTGGTGATGACCCCTACGTGGGAGCTTCCTTCTGCTCTCCCTTACGAGGAGATAAAGTGTTTCTGTGACTATTTGAATACAGTAAAACAATAGTTCAAATATAGTTCAAACAACATTCAAAAACATTTATCTAAGAAGGAATTAAGGAAGCTCATCTATTTGCAGTTGTGTACAATTCCCAAAGCAAAGCCCCACAGAAACATTGCAAAGAGGGACAGGGTGGTGACAGTTTTATACGAGGGGGATGTAGTCCATAACATCACCCGAGTTCAGTGTGTATTCACGGCTGTGTGCAATTTAAACCTCCATTCTTACAGCAACAGTTCAAAGAAGGAAGTTTCTAATACAGAATAAAATTTGAAAAGCAAAAAAATTAAAAAAAAAAAAAGGAAAAACTTGTGAGGACTTGGGCTGGCCGCTTAATGCCTCGGAAAACAAAGTTACCCCCTGCTAGGGCAGGCTGCCACACCACCAAGATTTTATATGCAGGGGGTCAGATCAGGGCCTGGTTCCTGGGACTGCACGCAGGGTGAGAGTGCAAAATGCATCTGCCGGCTGCACCCTGCCTCGCTGCGAGCTGGGAGCCGTGGCACCCGCGGGCTGGAGTTAGACGCTGTGTGACAGTGAAAATGTAATATTCCTAATTCGGAAGAAATTGTGCATTTGCTAGCCAGGGTATGGCATAAGCATTTTATTTCCAAGTTTCTACTCACTGTATCATTTGCTACTGTAATTAATTTTTTACAGTTTACTCATTATCTAAGAAGGAGGTGTCCTGATTAGAACAGCTGATGATGAGGGGTCTGGCACGACTTAGCTCAGCTAAACACCTGGTCCAGCAGAGACAGGATCTACAGACAGGGCAGATGTCCCCAGGTAACATTCCCATCCTGTTTGTTCAAGATGGAAAAGAGACTAAGAGAACATCTCAAATGTATCCCACACGGTCACCTAACACACAACACACACGTACTCATTTTCTTCCCTTTGTCTGAAACAGCACCCGCGACGCCATGGGTTGATTGTTCAAACTGGGACAGAGTTCACAGTGAATATATTTTCTGTAAGCCCCAAATAAACCAGGTGTCCACAGGACACATTAGCATGTATTTCTTAAAAGGTGCTCTTTACCTTCAGCACACCACAGGCAGCATCTGAATCAGCTGTTAATGATCTGAAGCACTTTGTAGGTTAAAATCAACATTCAGCAGAGACTCATAAATTAACAGTGTATGTTTCTCATTGCCCTGCAGCAATGAGATGAAATCACAGCAACTAATGAAATTCTTTTTTTTTTTTTAAAATAAAAAAGAATCAAGACCACATTGTTGGTTATTTTCTTTTTGTCAGAATTTATACACTGAGGTATATAAAATGATACTTCTTTACAAGGACACTTTTTTTTTTAAAGCTCACTCATGTTTTGGTAAGAGTGGTAATTTTGCTGTCCTAGATGGTGTCTTCACTTTCTTTGCCCTTGCAGCAGTCCCTGCTGGATCTGGCTTTACAGGTACTCTTTGAATCGCTATACATATTTAAAGTAAAAATAGTAAATTATCAGCCAGACCCTCAGCTCTGGCACGGCAGGCGTGGCCATGCTTTTGGTGCTGGAAGGTGAGAGCAGGCTGCTGCTTCAGCTGTCCTGCCTCCACCTCCTCCTCCTCCGGCACCTGCAGGCTTCTGCACGAGCAGGAGCTCTCCCATGGCAAAGCGTGGCTCACAGCAGGGATCCAGAGGGGGATGAATTTCTCAGGGATTGATTTCATATGGATATGAGTTTTTTAAAATACTCTCAGGTGTGACAGAATGAAAAAACAGCTCAACATCGTGTGTTTCTTCAGAATGACTATATAATTTACAAGCAAAACTTTTTTGTTAAAAGCTTTGGTGACAGAACGGTCTGGAGACAGACTGCTCCTGCTGGGTTTTCCGGACTTGTTCCTTCCTAAAATCTACAGTTGCCCGTTATTTACTGTATTGCTATTTATCCTAGTCACAATCTTCCCTGGCCACACAGCAAAGACAAAATGTAATTCTCTGTTTGTCTAGTTTCCTGATCCCTGGAGTGATGCTGCACCCCTGCTCCGGGCCCTGCGCAGGCACGGGGCACTCACCCTTTAGGCTGACTCTCAAACTCTTCTGCCCACTGCTCCTGGGCGTCCTCCGTGGAGAGGTCCACGTCCCGGGTTGTGGCGAAATTGAACTCGCTGCCTTCTGTCCCGTGGAAGTAGATGGAGTTTCCATCCGACTGGCAGCTATGCTGTGGACAAAAGGATGTGACGTTACATCGGGTTTGCAAGGGCAGCTGTCCTGCTCACGCACCGTCAGAGCTCAGAGCGAGCTGTATGTTATCTAACGACTCACCAACGCCTGAAACAAAAAAAAAAAAAAATAAAAATTGGGTGGTCATCTTTTATCTTTCTTGGCCCAAAACCAGCAATGATTGCATCCTAATCTCGTACCCGCTTCCCTACAAATGCACTTCAGACCGTTGTAAAACTGTGTTTGCATGGAAAAGATATGTACCATATCTTTGGGTGTTTATTTTAAAGTATTGCTATTATGTCTGGCACATACACAACTGTGCGTACAAATAACTTTAGTAGTATACCAAATATTGCTATGGCTATTTTGTCGGCATAAGAGTCTCATGCTGTGAAACATGTCAGATTTCCATGACTGAATTTTTGCCAGCGGAGGTGTTTGCATTTAAAATTGCTATGCATTGCCATAGAGTAAACTTTGGGCCTGAAGTGTACAAGTGAAAAGGCTATTTGTTATATTTAATTCAAATAGCATAACAAATAGCTCAATAGGCAGCTAGCTCTTGTGATAGAGCAGCCTCAGGGGTCCTGAGGCTGCCTCCACACCCAACGTGTCTGCTTTTCCTATTGCAATTCTGTATGTACCACCTCAGCAGCATTAAATGAAGCCGTGCATCTGCCCCAGTGTGCCCTGACTACCATGGCTCTCCAGGCATATCGACCTGGAAGAAGCTGTCTGTGAGCAGCACGTGGGGGTTACAGTACAGATTTTCTTCTTTCCCCATCCTACTTTTGCCTTCTTGTGTGTCTGATGAAATGGTAAAAGTCTGCAAAATCTGTGTGGCTGAAGCAATACTGTGAGCTTCTAAAGAAGATCTACCTGGCCTTAATGCAAACTGAGAATTTGGCATTTTATTGAATTGTTTGTATTAAAACAAATGCTGATAAAAGTAATAATTAGCTCGAACATTTTTTTTTTTTTTGAAACCTTGGTCGCATTAACAGTGAAAGCTGAAATAAGAAATGATCAATTAGAATAATTCTGCCTTCTTACCACAGTTCAACATCTGAAAAAGAGACACAATAATGCCAAATTGCATTGACCTTTTCGGTATCGTCTATGCAGTGCCCTCTTGTCTCTGAACCCCTTCATAACACACCGAGGGAAAGTATGACAATCACCTCTTCTGTGTTTAAAAAGGTCATGGTAGTGCCACATAAATGAATAATTAAATTTTTAACAGAGAGGAAGATATGGCAAGAAATGAAAACTGCCCAGTACATCTTTGTCTATAGGATTTTATGAGCAAAGTACAAAATAACACATTTTGTCAGATTCTATAGCTCTTCCTTCATTTATCAATGCAAAAAAAGACGTAATTGAAATTCTTTTGTTGATGATTTTCAAGTATGGTTGCCAATAACTTAGCAATTAATTTATATTTAGGAATATAATTTGTGGCTAAGTTTCTAGAGGTGCCTACACATTGTTAGAAAAAAATCTGAGTACTTGAAGTCTGATTTTTGGATAGAGACTTTCTGGTCTATAGTTGAATGACAACAGCTCTATGTTTATTAACACTGACTAAATATCACTTAAAGAAATAAACACACTATAAAAATGTGAAGACTGTTTCAACTTCTAAAATAAACAAATTGCTGTTAAAGTGTTTTTCTTCCAAAGAAAGGTCAAAGCAATAGAAAGATTCTGAAGTGTTGATAATTTATCACAGAAATTAAATAGATTTTGTCCCAAGTCTCCTTGCTCTGTTAATGCACCATATACACACTGCACCATATATGCAGCTGCTGCCACTGAAAAGGCAGAATAATTTACACATAAAATATTTTATAACTTGCAGAAATTAATGAATTTTTTAAAATTTTATTTATTTTTTTGTATTTTACTTCTCTTTGAAAAACACTCTTTGTACTATGCAGTTATTTATAATTGACTGAGAAATGGCTTTTGTTCACTGATTTTATCCTTCGTGCTCACAGGTATTGCTAACATCAGAAATTTAAGAATAATTTGTTTATTTTGCTTCTTGCTTTTCAGAATTTCCTTCATTTGCTGAACAGAAACGAAGTATCCTTTATCTGTCAATCAATCTGACATAACAGGCAGTCAAGTAAATACACTAAAAATAAATTTTCTGGCTAGAACTTAATTCAAATTTATACGTAACCCTTCATCTCTTAGGAAACAAATAGACAAATAGATCCTACTGAGCTAGTTATTACAACTGCATACAAGCTTTGAAAAATCCTTTATAAGCCTTACTCATTTCTCAGGTGTTAAGTTATATGTAAGTATATACTTGATAGTGGGGTATGTAATTAGTAACCTCTTGCCTGATGAAAGCCACCTATTAAAATAAACGCAAAGCAGATACAGCCCCATTATCATTTAACATTTGTATGTCCTTCTGTTGTCTAACAGAACATTTACTGAAGTACATCTGACGGAGTTTCCATTTAGGTTGTCAAAATAAATAAATGGGCAGTTTGGCAAAGGGGTGAATAAGTAATTATTTATAGAGTGGTGTGTGATCAACTCTTTATGAAAGCTCAAAAGCATCATTTATTTCATTAGTTCTATAAAACTATCTTTATGCTTTTATACACAGCTAGACAGTATCTATGAATATGCATTTTATGCATATTTTATGTGTTAATGAGCCACACAACGTACAGCTCAAATCACCCTCTGCTCACATTAGCTTTGAATCTCACGTGAAACAGCTACGCAGAAGAGACTGGGGTTTAACTCCTTCTGTTATTCTACATACCTATGAAACCAGTAACAGAAGCTCATTACCTTTAGAGAGAGTAAGAAAGATTTTCAAAACACAGGTGGGGCTTTTAAAGAAGTTCTGAGGGAGGGCCGTCATTTTCTGGTACGTTTTTGCCCCAGTGCCACCATTTGGGACCCTGGACACATGCCCATGGGAGAAGCAGATGAGGACGAGCCCCATTTGCATGAGCTGTGCTGCCCCAGCAAGGGCCAGGGATCCTTTGCTCATGATCTCGTCCTCTCCCACCTGCCACATTTCCCTCGCCTGTATAATCATCACCCCCAGTTCACACTTAGCTTCCATATTTTTCTTTTCATTTTCCAAGCAGTTGCTATCTGTCGCTGCTTTTACTGCTTTTTTTTCGTCCAATGGGCTGATGAAGGGTGAATAACCTCAAAGAGCACCCGGCCAAATTTTCCAGGAGCAAAAGAAACTCCGCAGGAGATGGTCCCTCACCGGCATTGCCCCCAACTACCTTGTCAGTCTTGTTCAACATCCAGGAGGCTGCTGACTGTGTTGGATTATTTTGCGGTTTTGTAATAGGGCTTGAACAGATTAGAGACTGAATTGAAACCATCAGACTCATTTTCTCTTGGGTTCAGCCCAGAATTTGAATCCAAGCCTTTAGAAATGAAGAACTAAAGTACAATTTACATACTGTGTTGCCTCTTTCCCAAATGAAAAGCTTTACACTTGCAGTGGTAGTCTATATATTTCCAGTGTTTAAGGACTGAATTTTACAGATCTTTTTTTTTTGTCATTCTAAAGTGATAAAAAATGCGGAATGAACATGTACTGTGTTTTGAAACTAGCTGGATTAAGTTCTCCCTAAACTGGAGATACTGCAGATCTCTCTATGTAGATGTAGAGTTCTCTTTTACGAATTCCAGATTAAATTTGTTCTCTGTTTCATTGTTATTTACACTTAAATGATTTATAAGATAAGAACAAATTAGCTTGCTGTGCAAATTTTGTAACTAAAAAGGCCAAATGACAGCAACTTGTAGGATATTTCTCCTTGTTACCATGGAAGCCTCAGCTGTAGGTCCAGAACTAAAGCAGAGTTTCATTTTATTTAAAGGGGATTAAAAGCATATGGAACATTTAGTGTATTCTTGCGCAAATTATAACACTGAAAAGTTAACTAATTTGTGAGGAAAAATTAATTTAGACAATAAATCCTTTGACAAATCTGATAACCTTCATTAAACAAAGTTTTCTCCCAAATCACCTACATAATAGAAGGTAGGACACTTGCAGGCACTTGAATGGAGCCACTTCACAACAGTAGCTATTTCCCATTGTTTGCAACTGGAGTGGGACTATCAGCCTGCCATAAGTAAACTCTTGTATTCCTAAATAAACAACTCCTGCCTGTTGCCAAACGGAAAGAAGCCAAGTTCTGTTCAGGGACTGTGGTCATCCCAAGGGGAAAAAAAAAAACCAGTTTAATTTAATCTGGCACTACCAATACTATTATTCACTAGCTGCAATTGTTAAGCTATTGCTTTACATGAATAGGGCAAAATGAAAATTGGCTGGATGCATTCCCGTATCTCAGCATGCTTGGATTTGCTTTCAATCTAATCTTCACACTGCATTTTCTGTGTTTCTAAAGTTTGTCTACCAGATAGTTACAGTATCATTGCTTTTTCCCTACTTTCAAGGCCCTGCATGGCTCATCCTCACCTGTCTCCATCATCTCCCGTACGCACCATCTCATGGCTCACTTTTCCTTGACTGCCAATGCTTGCTACTGTGTCTGCTGGTGAGACGACCAAACTTGCATGCCCTTGCCCATTCTGCCCACCACGCTTGGCAAATTCCCCACAAGATGATGTCCTTCAGGCACTTCCTTAGTGCTTTCTTCAACAAGCCTTGTCATTGATTACTGAAGAATGCACCGCTTACCAGGATGAGCACTCTCCCCTCCTGCAGTATTTCCTTTTGCTCCCACATCTCCCCAGCCCCAGCTTATCTCCTGTTTTATAAATGGATGGCAATTCCTGAGACACAGGCGATCTTTTTGGTTTGCGCCTGAAGAGGCAGCAGTGGTACATTCCTTGCTCAGGGCTCTTTGATTCCGCAATGGTACCACTACTACAAAAAATACATTTTCATGCTAAAATTGCTGTTATCTATGAATATTTCTAGTCTATGAGTACAGTTCTTAGCCAAGTTGTCTATGAGAGCCAGCAAGTCTGACTAATTCAGGTGAGATTTCCGTTGTACATTATGAGGGCATTAGCTAATAATTTGAAGACACAGACTATGGGAGAGAGCAGTGCATGGTTTCAAAATCAAACTTTTGTCAAGAGTCTGTCACCCTCTTTATCCTACTCTACACTCCTTATATTTTACTTCTTCTACCTACAGCTTTCACCTTTTTTTGGTAGGTGCTTTTAGGAACGCCTCTTGATCATTTGAGATGCAGAAGGGTTTCAATTAGGACTGCTCAAAACCGTTGGTCAGCAAAAGCAGGGAAATCAGATTTGGTGAAGCAGGCACTTTCCAACTAGACCTATTTATGTTTTCATAAATAAATACTGACCAACTTCCCGTAGCATCTAAATGGCTTAAGGGCCCCAAGTAAGATCTGGGATCCTACATCATGTAGCATGCCTGAACAATCTCCATATTTTTAAAGACCTGCATGAGAATACCACGTAAGGAGACATCTGCTACCCTCAGCGTGACCTCTTGGCTGGGAGGGACCTCTGAAGGTCTCCTGTTCACCCTGCCGTGTGACGTAGCACAAGCGTCAACCAGATCAGCCTCTGCCACAGTTGCAGCTAAGCACACAGCCCTCAAGATTTTTAGAAGCTCAAAAGACAAAGATTGGGAATGTAAACAGAAGCGCTGAAGTTCATCCAAACCAGCTTCTGTCCCAGTTGTTCAAGTCAAACTTGTGAATCAATAAATACCTCTTGGCTTTACAGTGTGGGATTTCTTTACTTGGAGAGCAGAACAGAGGGCAACTAAATGATACGACTGTGCCATTCGGAGAAGCATCAGCAATGAAATTCCTCAGAGTAACAGATTTTTGGCTGAGGTGCTGCATATCATCTGAGGTTTGTCCGCACACTCCCATGAAAATGTTGTTCACCTCTGTGCCTTTAAAGTATCCACAGTCATCTTTACCATCATTTAATTAGGTTTTTATCAGAGACGAACACTGATGCACCTCTTCATATTATCTCTCCTGGGCCTAATGGCCCCGATGATTCTTTCAGACAGCTGTAGCCTCACAATTTATTTTTTGGCGACATTTCTTGCATTGGAATGAATGTGTTGGGCATTTGGGCAGTGCCAGCTTGCAAAGGGCTGACGGCAGATGGAAAGAAATCTGCCCAGTATGCCTTCACCTCTACACGAGCAGAGGGCCATCAATTTCCCCCATTAAGGAGTTGTCACGCAGCCCACCCAGCTGGAGGAGCATCTCTGATAGCCAGGCTGGCTGGCGTATGCTATTCAAATACAAAACGCACTTTAAAAGGAAACGAAAATATCGTTTGTCGGCAAATTGAAAATGCATGGCTTTGACCGCAGCCAATTTTTTAATGACTGTAATATTTTAAGTGATTATTTTTGCCACTTCAGATTGCTCCTTAGAGAGAAGAGGTTTTTTTAATTAAAATCTAGGCAATGCAAACAGATGAGATATGAGAAGCAGAGGAACAAGAAAAAAAGATGAAGAAAATTAATTAAAGCAGCATTGTCAATGGAGCCATGAATTAGATATTGTGTCTTTCTGGGAATGAGTCACGCAGGTTTTAAAGATTTTTAGATTTTGACATGGTAGCAGGTACAAGGATAGATTCAGTCTTGATAAAATCATACTATGTATGCAATGTCTTAGCCAGCAAAGGTACGATGACAGAATTTGGGAAAGACTCTAAATTCTAAATTTTGTGGATTTGGCTGTTAACGCTTCTGCCTGAAGTCCCTTCTTTAACCAAAGAAAAAACCACAATGTAATTAGCGTACTTCACCATGAGATAAACAGGGCTTTAATCTTTCCCACATGCTACATTTTTTCATCATTTAATGTAGGTTATAGAACGAAAACCTTGGCTGCGCAAGCAGGCCAGGTGCATGGAGGGTTACAGTGCACCTTCCCTTTCCAAAATAATGGGATGAAACTCGTCCTGTGATGTAGTAACAAACAGTTTATAAAGTGTGTTTTCACTCATCATTTCCCATTATAGACTGTTATTCAAAGGCTAGCGCTCAAAACACTTTGCTTGTTTATGAGTGATTCTTATGATTCGTATGGTTCTTAATTTTCTAGGACATTTCATGATGTTTGTACAACACCGGTCATTCTGGCGATGACAGATATCCCTAATGAGTCATTTAACTGGCATGAACTGAACTATTCCTCTATGTTATTGGGACTATTGATGTTTCTAGCACTCCGCAGTGAGCATGATTAAACCTCATCTGTTCTTCTGAAAGTAATGATATGTATTTACACCACTGTAAAATTAGAGTAAGAAAGAGTCAACCAAAGTCATTTCCACTCTTTGGCACCTAATGGGTCAATTCCTGTTGTTTTTATTAATGTGCATCTCACAGTGACCTGCAAAGACCAAATTCTTTCCTTCTAGGAGGCAGGAAAGACCCCTGGTGCTTTGACGGCAGCTCAGAGCTAACGCTGGCTCCCTGCCACCCCCCACCACACTTTCGAGCCATGGGGAACTGGCATGGAGAAAGGTGCAGGTTCAGCATTGCTGCCCGACAGCGATTCTCAGCTGCCCGAGCAACTCACAGCACCACAGACAACCACCTATCAGTTCCAATGACACCCTAGGCATTGTATCCAAGTATTATGATTTTAATTAAAAGTGTGATTATTAACAAAAAAAAGAAAAGCAAGGGTAATTCCATGCATGGGCTAGATCCAGCCCTATGGATATACAGATGCCTCCTCGATGGGCACAGCTCGGAGTGCCTGCACTCTCACTAAAGGGAGCCAGTCGACAGGTTTAGTGCACCCTGCTCCGCTTTCTTCACCTCTCCTCCCCTCTCACACTCCTCCTGAGAAGCAGGCATGGCTCTCAGACGAGGTGCAGCAGGAAGCCTGCTCGCCTCTTCCCAGGAAGATGTGGTGGATAAGGGCTCCTGCGAGGCAAAGCAGCTGGCTAGAAGGCTGGGTTTGGCCCACAGACCAAATACTGCCTTGCTATATCTTATTCAAAAGACAAGAGAGTCTTGTCAGAAGCATCTGTATGTGTGTAATTTTGTCCCATATAAGGTCATGGCAATTTCAATCTCCATTTTCACACTGGCATACCTAGAGCATCACCTTTCCTCCAGCAAATATAATTGATCTGATTCAGACAATGGGTATCTCAACCCTTTTTTAAACAAGCATTTTAAACCAAAAAACGGAAAAAAATCTTGTTCATTTCAGCACAAACAATTAAACCGGGCAAAAATATATATGGAATATCAGGATGTTTGTTTTGAAAGAAGACTATCCAATGCCATTCCTATTAATTAACAGAGTATTCAGAGATTTGGAAATCTGCTCTGGAACTGGGGGAGTGGAATAGCTTAATCAGCCCTTCTTTCTGCCAAATTCCTAGGCCTGCGTGCATGTCTTCTCTGCTCAGTGACACACAACAACAGAGGTTCAGGAAGGACTCGCAGACCTAGGATGTACGTAGCCCTGCTCTGCTCAGGGCGTGGTGAAAGGTCACGGAGTTTTACAGACACATTTTCAGCACATTTTTCTGAGAGTGAATGTTCAGTTCTCCCATGCTCTTCTCATGCAGCTTTCTCTTCTGCTAAGCTGGCATGCATTTCTGGGAAATTAAAATGAGCTGAATGGTGATGGCCTGTTACTTAAGGGGCTTACTGTATCAGGATATTGGGATTGGGATGTTTTCAGGATTTATTGGTCATGTCCATAGTAGTGAATAACATGCATCAGGTACCACTCCCTGGTCCTAAACCCAACTTGCTCAGTGAGGCTGGCACAGACCTTCCCCCCTTGCCCCATCCCATGCTATGCCAGGCTGCATGCTCACAGCTCAGCAGCACAGACAACCTCAGATGCAGTCCCCAAGTCCTGCAGACCAACCAAACTAAGCTGACCAGTTGGACTGCAACCTTCAGCCACCAAGTGAAGAGCAGCTGCAACTACTGTGAGACAGCAATTCTGTAACTGGACTCTTCTCAAAGGTGAAAAGTGTTACTGGGTTAACACATCATGATCAAATACATCGCCGCTCTAGTGTCTGTAATGATCTATACTGCTTTTTCCCAGATGTGGAAAAATTCCAGAGGCAGGTGGTTTGGTCTCAATGCTATTTTTATGTAACCAAAGCACTGCAGAGACATGAACTATAAGACTGCTGAGGTTGTCTCCCTTCTCAACCTTAGTTTTTGAGCTTGCACATCCAATCTTGGACCAGGGCAATCAAAGAAAACTAAAAAACTTGTCAAATGTTGTACCTCAAAACACAACAATTTCTGGTCAAATACACAAGGTATATGAAGTGTATACAAGATATATGAAGTCTCATCTGAAAGATGAGATGACTTTTCTGTTCTACAGGAGTAGAGATCCAAGAAGCATTACTGAAGGAAGAAGATTTCACCTTTTCCCCCAATTAGCTATGGAGTGTTGAGGTTCACAGACCTTTAACAGCTCTCAGAGCATAACACTGCTTCAGGCGTTCCAGCAATCTCAACCACCAGTGCAACATCCTAACCATGCTCGGTTGCAAGGCCGTGCTCACGCTCAGAGCTGTCGCTAGAAATATTGAAATGCAGTCAGGAATTTATCCTGTTCAACACCCTTCCACATAGTCCAACACAGATAAATACGTTCCAGTGGATCCAATTAATCTCCTAAGGGTTACTTGGCCTTGCTAACAGCGTCTTTCTTGTCTTTTGCTGTCTTCTTTGGAACTGAAACACACAAATTCAGTGGCTTATCTCTCAGCTTGCTTCCCATCTCAGTAGCCAGTTCCAGCTGCGTCTGCAACGAGCCATGTGCTTTCAAACGAGTAGTAACCGCTCCTGAGCGCAGCGTGAAACGTAATGAAATTCCTGGTCCAAGTTCAAGCAGACTGGAAGAGGAGGAGAAACCGCTTCCCAAGCTGGGCACAGGCAAGTTCCCACAAGTGCTTATTGAGAACACACTGTCCAAATCCACCAAACTGGAGTGAACACATCGGTGCATAATTACCATTAATCTTTGCACTGTACACTCCAATGACTGAATCCGTCACAGAACCTAATCCAGGACTCTGACAACAGTCTTCACGGTAGTACTTTTCTTTGTTTTAGCTGTCTTTTTACCTTATTAATCTAAGCAACTATTAACCTGAGCAGTTTTACCAGCAAAACTCCTGGATTTGTAATGTTTGCTATTTACTTTAGTAGACCTCAAGTACTACCAAAGTAAACCTTCTTCAGAAAAAAATATACTTTCTTTGCAAGTTGATAAGCATTCAACAAGAACATGTACCAGATATAACAAGCAATTCTAAAAGGCACCTCCTGAGCAACTATTGGGAAAGAACTTACTGAACCATCTCTAACTATGTGAGCAACAGCAACGTTTATTCTAAACTACCAACAAACCATCTCATAATGCCTATCTTTACTAACAGAGTAACCCACTAAGGCAACAAAATGGTATTTAATGAGAATTTCCTTAAAAGGTTTGGGATGGCTGAAGGGATGGGTGGGGTGGGCAGTTCTAACATGCTAGGACCATAATGGTAACCGGATTAGGCCAGGGACCATTCTCTGGCCTTGACAGCAAATGACAAGCAGAGTTTGCATCCAGGTGGGCAAACTCTCACCTCCAAGAAGAGTGGTGTCATCCCTGCGACCTACTGGAAACAGTCCCTGGCCCATCTGTGAGGATCCCTTGAAGATAATGCCTGGGAGATTGCACAAGCCAAAGCCAGGCGAGGGGGTGCTGTAACAACTAAGGTGTGCAAGATCATGGGCTCATGTTTGTATCCTCATTTGCTTCATTCACTACCCTGATATGCCACAGAGCCTCCAAGGAGAAGGCTCCACCATCTGAGCAATGCCTGCTGGGGCAGTCCAGAAGGAAACAGAGAAGTAGTAAACACTTAGAGAAGAAGTAGCCTAGAGAAAGACTGTTTCTACTCCTTTTTCTACCAGAAATAAGTCTGTATTTTTTCCTCTTCTTTCAGTTCTGACTGCCAGCTGGATGAGCTGTCTCAGACTGACACTGCCCTTCCACCTGAGATATATGCAATATCAATCATTCTGGCTGGTGAAAGGTAGTGAGCAAGAAAGGATGAATACAGAAAATAAGCCCAGTAGATGGAAGAAATTTAGAAAGATTATTTTTCTTTTTGTTTTTCTTAATATTTCATTCCCTCGGTCCAATGAAATTACTTATCTTTATGGCACAATTTAGGAAAAGAATTGACCCACAGTTTTGTATATACTAATCAAAGCTGAGTTAGACAACAAATAACATCCAGAAATGTGACTGTTCGTTGGCATTGTCAAGGAAACTCACAAGGAAAAGCACTGAAAAAAGCCAGTGAGGAAGTTAACACAAACCTCAAGAAAGACTTTTAAGGCCAGTTTATCTAAAATACTAATTGACAAAGAACAGGAAGATATGAATTGCAACTCGTATGGCACAAACAGGCTTGGACGGCAGAGAGAAGGTCTCATCAGCTTGAAATGGAGTTTGGCATATGACAGACTGTGAGTATGGGAACTTCTTTAAAAAGCACGTAGGGGAGAGTAGCACTGTCAGGGATTCTCCAACATTATTCGGCAAGCAAATGCCTTTGGCTATGATAGAGAAATCTCCTAAAAGCTTCCCCCAGTTTCTATGAACTCTTGCAGCCTGAGAGCATTAACAATATTGGGAATCCTGTGAAGATGTACCACCCATTGCTGCCGTCATTCTGCCGTTATACTGGCAATATGCAGGTTCTATGAGTAGATTAGTGGGAGTATTTATTTCTAAAAGGATTAATCTGTGGCCATTCATACCAGGTTCTGTGGGAAAAGGATGAGGCCATAACCAACCTCTTACTGCCCTCAGTATTCGACATCTGTTTCCTGTGCAATTGCCAAAACCATTACCAGCATCATAAATGAACCCCGACATCAAAACTGCTTTTTTTGTGAATGAAAAATAGGATGGAAACAGAAAGTCATCTGCTGTTCAACTTCTGGCTGCTTGTAAACATAGAAAGCAAGAATCCAACTGATTTCCAGATGTTGAACAACTCTGCATTGGAAGGAACTTTGTGCACAGAGATCTTGTAGGGCTCCTTAGAATTTTTCCCAAGGTTGTATGATCCTGCTGGATCTCATATATCAAAACAGGATCTTAATGAAAAAGAGACTTTTAAGAAGCAGTCACTATCTGAATGCACGCTGCAACAGAGATGTGATATACACGGTCAGAAAAAGTGGGAAACCATAGTTTTTTGTGATGGTTTGTGATGAAGCGAGTAGTGTTAGCCGAAAAACACCAAGATAAACAAACAGGTAGATTTCAAAATATCCAGTGGAGAGACTTGAATTTGTTTCAAAAATATTGCACTGTTTTGCTAAAAGGAAGCTGTTTCCCATTTTCTGTTACATGATCTTTGACATGGCAGTATAAACTGTCATTTGGTTTTGGTCATGGCAGAGAAGTTGCATTGTTTCTAGAAAGCCCCGATGAGACAGAGAACAGGTAAAAACAAAGTAAAAAAGAGCCCAATTCCAGAAGCAGATGGAGTGGCCTAAACATCCTTGTGTGTTCAGAGTTTGGTTAGATGTTACTGTCTTCTTCCACATACAAGAGTAATAATAACATTAAGCCATAGAAAATCAGACTAACCTTAACTGTCGCCCCAGGAAAGAAAAGCCAGTTGCCAGTATCCACAGGATCAAGATTATCTTCTAACACAACTTTTCTGTGAGCAGCATTTATGATCAGGATGTTGTCCAATGCCCAACAGGCTTCATACACATCACCAGAGTGAACATAATCCTGTTTCCACTGAAAATGGATGTTCTCCCCTTTAGCATCTTCGGGAAGGTACAAGATGTGGATGATTGTGCTGACATTGGACGGGGCGCTGAAAAACAATGATATGGAATTAGACCAAGTTTAAGCCATAGCCAGGAACATTTTTCCCTCATTTAACACATTTACTGGGTGTGACACAGTTGTGCTGACATCTCTTGTATGCTGATAAGTCTTCTACGGAGATCAGAAAATACCTGCCCTGAGGCAGAGTCCCACTGTGCCAGGCAGTGCACACACAGCCCGAACAGACAGCCTTGCTTCAAAGAAAGTGCAAGCCAAGGCAATAAATAACAGACCAATGCAGATGTTTGGAGAGCAGGAAGAAAGAGCAGGGCAACGTTCATACTCGATGCTGGTCACAGCTCCTAGGTGACTGGGCGTTGTCAGGTATTTTGCAGGTATGTCCAAAAGGAAATGTTAAGAAAGCACTTTACAAAAACAGGTCTCCCAAAATGTGATTTTGCATGAGCTTTCACCAAAAGAAACTCCTGACTGCTGGTGCCTCAGTCCCTCGTAGATCTGGATGGAGCAGAATGGCCAGAGGGAAAAGCTGGGAATTTTCTCTGACAAATGTGTCCTTCCAATCCCACACCCCTGCTGCCAGGATAATTCTGTGGATGGGGAGGGCCAGGTTGCTTTGAGAACAATACAGAAGAAACAAGCAATTTGTCCTCTTTCTTGCTGCTGAAAATGTAAAATGTGGGGAGGAGAGGCAGACCTGGAGTATTAATATTAGGCAATGATCAGGGCCTGGAGCTCTGCTTCCCAGAGCTGTCCTCAGAGCTGTGAAAGGATTGAGGTTCATCCCGAGCTCTGGGCGAACGTCTTTACATTGCTACTAGCAATGAAAGGACTGAGCTCTGTGTGCAAGGAAGGGATGCTGAGAATGATTATTTTTGTTTTACTAATCATCCAGCAAGGGAATTAACGACATTAAAACCTCAGGCTGCAAGGAGGTCCAAAATTGTGGTTTGCAAGATGTCAGCTACTCAACCTTGCCTCTGCCTTGGTAGTGATGTTTTGGTGGGTTAATAGTTTGTCAAAAACAATCCAGAGCTTTCAGGGAAAAAAGGCACCAATAGCTGCTTCTATAGGAGAAAAAAGAGGAACTCCTCTTAAGTAAAGCAAAATATTAGTGTAGTGAAATGTCAAAAAGCATCTATATTTGGCCCATATTCGCACCCAGAACCTGCCCCCACAAACCACGCTGCAGTTGCTAAACGTTATGTCTTTCACCCTCCACTGCAATGCTGCTCTGAGATGTTGTCCTTGCTTCTCCCTGAGCCCACACACAGCACCCGCCTTCCCCGAGAGACATCCTTCCCCTCCCTCCCCGGGAGCCCAGCCCTGAAATCCCACCAACACAACACACACCGACACAACACTTTCCCTTCTCAGCTGCCCTCCTGTCCCACCCCTCCCCATTCTCCACCGTTCCCTGGAGCTGCATGTAGCACAGTGAAAGCTGCTGAAGCACATTCAAATAAACACTGTGATTCATACGGACCACAGGAGAAACGAGCATCCTTTCATAATTCATCCTCTCTACTTTGCACCACATTGCTCTATTGACATATTTTCTACTGCCAGCTCCAGCAGTCAAAGTTAGAACAGCACAGACAAACTGCATATGCATTAACTTCAAAAAATTTGGATTTCAAGGACTTTCGAGGGCATCATCACAACTCTTTAGTTTCCTGGCTTGCAAAGCTATGAGGGTAACTGAACTAGGCATATAATTTTGCATCAATATGAGAAAAAAAAAGGTATTGTGTGGTTACTCTGAGGCAACTCCAGTGCCTGCAGTGAAGTTACTCTTGCTTTATACTTACAAGAATTAGGGCCATTTGTTTTACTAAAATTGTTCATAATTTGTGCTTTTGTCAATGAAATTGTAATCCCACTCCCACAAGGAGTGGGAGGATGAGATACTGAAATCCACAGCCTTGCAGCTAGGGTTTTGCTTACTCATCAGAAATTAAGTAGCCTTTTGCTCTGCAAATTGTCTCAATGGACTGAAAATAGGCTCAAGCAAATCACCTGCATGGCACACACACCAAGGTAACGCAGGGAGGCAGATTGAGACACTATGAGGACACTATGTATAAACAGCATTTTTTCTTCCCCAGTTGTACTTCTATAACTATGTATATATGCCAATGCACAAAATACCTTTCCCAATATTATTTAATAAAATGTTCATTCTGCTTTCCTAGAAAAATCCATCTCTGATACTGATTCTGCCTTTTAAAGGCATGCATATTACAATAAAAGATTTTTAAATCCCCATTCATAATCCTTTGCGCTTTCACGTAAACCAGTTTGTTTAAAAAACAAGGCATAATTCACCATAATGTTGTTATTATAGAAGTGTTAGGAGCCAAGTGTTCATATCAAACTATAAACTATTTTTATTGAACATTTTATCCTACCAAAGTAGAAACTTGTAACAGTACAGATTATGGCTCTTGCTGACACGAAAAGTGGTGCTAAAATGCAAAAGTCATCAAAGTTTTGGTTTTTCAGGCACCTGAACCTGCCGGTTGTTAGAGTTGCATTTTAACTCTAAAGTTATTCTCTTCCTCACCTCCCACATAATCGATGGATGAAACTGATTTACCCAAACCAGTGGCAGTTCTGCAATTAGCTTTAGTGACCATAATTTCACCCCTCATATTTTAACTTGTATGAACAAGTAAGAACCAAAAAGTTAACAATTAAAACAAGTTCTAGAAGAACCAGGTTTAAACACCACCTGCTCAGCCAGAAAGCATGAAAATGATTAAAAAGCTGTAACAAACCTAATTTTCTCCAGCTGAGTCCAATCTGCAGAACTATTCTTACTGTAGGACACGGTGATGCTGGGATCTGAGTAACTGAAGCGACATGAACCCGATCCTGGGAAAAGCAATAAAATGAGAAGTGTTACGACACAATGAAGCAATAAATGATCCTCCAATAACCACAGGTGCTGACTGAGCTTTTGTCACATCATCTCTTCTCCTGATTTTAAAGTGCTTTGATTGATGATGAAATTTCCTGTGATCTGTTGCTGAAGGTAAACACAAAATAATGCATGCTTTATGAGTCAGAAATAAAGTAGAAATGATAAATCACAGCAGTGCCGTGTAATCTCTGCAAATTTCCCAAGGGAAGCCAAATAAATTACTTAACACCCCCCACTGCAGGGAAAAAAGCACCATATAATGTTTAAACAAAACCTTCTTATTAGAGAATGATCCACATAGCAGAATTCATAGGGAAAACAGTAAAAAACTGGTTTTTGTATTACTATATAGAAAAAAATATTTCCAGAACTAAAAACACAGTAAGTGATAGGAAAACGTATACAGAATTACTTGAGCCAAGAACAAATGTGTTTTAGGAATTTAAAAGAATAAAGACAATACAAAATTATCTATTTTAGGGACGCCTGAAGAGAATTAAATTAAGAAATCATCCAATATACTCACTACAGCCTATACTTAATAGTAAACATTTGATGCTGATCTGGGAATCTCAGAACACTTTACAAAAATGAACTAATTAAGCCTTACAGCACCCCTGCAAGGTAGGGTAATATGTTTACTTTTGATTTATAAAAGGGTGCCTTCTGGGTGTTGTCACAAAAGATGACCTTAACAATTAATAAAGAGGACAGACAAAATAACAAAAACTGGGAGTGAAAAACTCAACCTAGAAAACATGATAAACAACCTGAGTGGTAATTAAATACACTAAAAATACTATTTTTCCTCAGACACCAGATAATTCATCCATCTCAGAAAATTCAACACCCAGTAAAACAGAAAACGGCATTGTCTGTTCTCCAGACTGTGCTGGTTTTCCAGAACCTGTGCTCCAAAGATCAAAATTTCTACTTCGTAAGCAGGTTGAAATATGAGATTCAAAGCAGCAGACACCAGCTACCTTCCGTATTTAAGAGAAGCAGCTCTCAATTAAACAGCACCTCTGATGGCATCAGGATACTACTGAGCGAGTGCCACAGCTTTGCTCACAGGAGGAGTGTGTATTATGTGTGCTATGAGTAGTGTGTCATGTTTATGTGTGCTTCAGATATGTTCAGTCACACTGAAAATTGTTTATATACATATTTTTATATATATATAAATATATGTATGTGGAAATATATATACATAGATGTGGAAACTGCTGACCATAAAATACTATCATTTTCCAACTCGGGGTACTTATTTTTGTAATGAAGTAAATGGCCTGATTAAAAAGGTGTTAACCGCTTGTACAAGAGAACAGCTTACACGTTTTAATGGGAACATATGTCACTAAGTACACTGCTCGCAGCCCCAGCTCCCCCGAGGCAGTTCGCGTTTGCAGCTCTCAGCTCTACAGAACTGCTCTTCTACTCTGAGATACACATCACATACCTCTGCAGGGGGATAAACACCCCAAAACATGGGATGAAATCCCATCTCCGTAATTTTGCCTGATACATCAACTCGCATCCTGGAAATGACCTGCAAAGTTTGTTTTCTTGTATCTTTTAATAACGTTAAATTGTAAATAGAGGAACAGATACTTCTGAGCCACTCCAGCCGCCTGTGGTACGTTCAGCTGGTCTGACACGTATTCTTGCTGTAACGAGGCACAGAATAATTAATATTGCAAAAGCAGCAGGCCTTTGAGTTACCAACCACGTACCCAAAATGACTACAAAGCAACTGTCTGGTTATATTTTACTGACAAAGCATTTTATTTCTATCATATTAAAACCAAACGATGTCAGGAAGAGCCTTTACGTTTCCTATCTGTCCATCTGCTGAGATGGTCTACTTTACTGAGTGACATCTGCTGCCGGTTCCTACTTCTCTGGCGTTTAGGAGTTCCAACCCTTAATCACACTCGTTCATTTTATTTCAGGGGAATTCTGTTCAAAAATCAGTGAACTTCAGCCAGTTTAACCACTTTGGCTGGCCAGAGGCTGTGAGGCAAAACAGCAACATACTGAGTTTTCTGTTAGACAGAAATTAAAGGAACATAAACAGTAAAAATAACCAGCAATATAGACTTTATAACACATGCCATTTCAGTTTGTGTTACAATCAACTTTTCGTACAGCTTAAACAAAGCCAAGTCCAAATATGCTGCTAAACATTGGAGAAGGCGATATTTGCTGCCCATACCGTAAGGACGATAGGAAGTGAGTGTTCCCTGTCAGTGCAATCAATATGAAAAATGTTGTCTGTTAAATGTGAACATCCTCAAACTACGCAATGAAAATCAAAGTTATTGCTTAAAAGAAATGGAGCCACCAAAAAAGGACTTTAGGAGGTAGACATGGTATTTCGCTCCTGTTATTGGAAAGAGTAGTGGAGACAGAATGAAAAAAGGAGAGACAAGTGCTTTTTATTATTATTTTAATACGCAGGACAGGTTGTATTAAGACTAAAATTAGTTTGGAAAAGTCCTCAAGGTCAGTGTATGTAGCAGTTACTGGCTGTGATGACAAATGTGTTTTTATGTTCTTGACTCAAAATCATAAGATAGAAGATTATTTATCATTTAAGTATCTAATTCTGTAAAACTCAAACTGACAATGAAAAAAAAAAGAATGAAATTCATCCATTTGAAAAAATCATCAACAAGGTTCAGGCATTATTCTTTGCCATTTGAACCACCTTTTTTAAATATACACGAAGCCCCTGGTGCTTGTGTCTTTTACAAAACCAATATTCCTCCTAGCTTATATTAAGAGTTTCTTCCCAAGAAAAGGGAGGAAGGTGAACATACAACTGCACTCCAGGGCAGGGTTTACTGAGATGGTATTGAAAGCCACTGGCTTCCAATATAATTTTCAATATTACTTTCAATATTACTATTACTTAATACTATTACTATTACCCCATATTCCTATTATTTCAGTAATCCTAAACTAGGATTATTTAAAATAGAAATCTGCAGTTTGGATGTTTGCCTCTACCTTGACCAGCAAAGCTATACTCTGACTTTGCGAACAAACAGATGGTTAAAATTCAAGTAGTAACATAGAAGGAACTGAGGGCAAATTCAGCCGGGGAAGGGAGGTGTCCTCCACACTGCCTCCAGAGATGGCAATAAACAGTTTGCCAGTTCCGAGCAGAGCAGCAGGGGCAGGATGTCACCCTGTAAATCTTCCTACCCTCCCATCCTCCAAAGAAAAAGTTGTACAAGATGACATAAGACCTTTTGAATGAGATTAGAATAGGCTTGTTTTAAATCAAGAACGCCCAGGTTTTGAATTAGCTGTGAAAACGTGTAATAAAACACGCACAACGATTACCATAAAGAAGTCTACTTTAGTAAGTTACTGCATTAGAGAAAAATGCCATTTCTTTCTTAAGCCGAGTATGTCACAGCAAACTTGATGCCTCCGTGAGGTTATTGCTAGCTAAATCTGACTAAGAGTTAGGATTATACTTTCAATATTAAGGGCTTGCATGTGTAATTATCTACTGGGGGGAGAACCAAACCACTCCCCAACCAAGAATAGCCTAATTTTTTCTCTACATATGTATAACCAAGCTTGTCTTTAGGTGTCAGGAACAAAGTATTTTTCTCCTTTGGAGTTATTTTACTCCTTTTGATAGGCTTCTAGCTGAAGTTCAGAGACTTCTAAAACTTTTGAAAAAAAGCTGAAGTAAAGGCAACTTTCATAGATTTAATTTTAAATGATAGATTTGAAGCTCAGACAGCAATTTTGGCTGTTATCGAAAACGATGAGGAGCTTCTGTTACAAAACCCAGCTATTTTCATATACTGAATATTCTGAAACACTAATTTCTTTGGTTTGCCCTTTACGTGCTTGGATTTTGCCCCAAGGCAAATTTCAATAAAATAAAATTTGCTCAAAGCTGAATCCAGACACTGATGCTAATAGGGGAGGGTTTTGACTGGCAACGTGTGGGAATGCTAAACAACTCCTGACCGCTGCTTTGTTAATTCTACCTAAGCTAAACAGGAAAGAATAGAAAAAGGAAACAAAAGTATGCTTCTCAATTGCTTTGCTGCTTGTTTCGGAGGATTGATAACCTGTAGCCAGGACCTGACCAGCACTGACCACCTGCACCATGTCCAACTGAGATGGTCGTGACTTTTTCACCATTTTTTGTACGCTTCATTAAGCTGATTTTGGTTTCCTTCAATGCCATCTAAAGTACTAGTGAATATTTTATGCACCTTATTTTTTAAAATATCATGTAGGTAGAAGTACTAAGAGCATAGCGTTTCAGGAGAGATGTTATGAAGGCACTTCATATCAGGCATTTGTATCCAGGTATTCAGTTATTTGTATCCAGGCTGACAATGGCAGGCAAAATTAATTCTCACTACAGCTTTGCCTCCAACTGTGTCAGATTTACAGAAACCCGAGCCATACGGCTGTTGGTCTCTAAGATTTCTTAACAGCATTGATTAGAAGCTGGTGTTTTGCTGAGATAAAACTGGGTGCCATCTGCAAGGGAAGCAATATTTTGCTCCTTATAGACTGTGACGTCCTCTGCCTCTTGACAACCTCTTGATGGTTCCTGCAAGTGCTTCCGTGGATAAGCAGATGAGATATCTAATGCTGGCTTTAAGGAGAATGAATCTAATGTGGAACTGTGCAAGAAAAATTCACACAAAAAACTGTAGAAGGGTTTGAATTGTGTCCTGACTGTGGCCTGAAAAACAAAAGGGAGCTGAAAAAAATCACATTTATCTAATGCTAGAAGATTGCTTTGATTCATTTTGCTAATGTGATGAATAATGATTAGTGTTTGCTAAGGACGATGATTTGCTGATATCGCTTGAATTAAGCCAAACTGGATAGTATAAATTACAAGTGGTCAGATTTGGCTGGCTTGCTAATAGTTTTTTCCAAATTAATGAACCATACAGTCTGGTGTAATGAACACGCAGAGGATCCTAATTTTTTTTAGGTGGATATTTATATTGGCTTCTAATCAAAAACCAGATGATTTTAACCATGTTAAAAGATGGAATAGTTTGTGCTGGATATACCAGAAGCGCTGGTACAAAAATGTGCAACTCACTGTTCATCCCATTCTGCCTTTGAAAACTTCCTCAAGAGAAGGTCGCAAGGGTGTTTTAATTTTTCCTTGAAGCCACAACTTTGAATTTAGTTACAAGTGTGATTTTTAATTATGACACATTTTAGATCTCTAGACTTTTTTTTAAAAAAACTTTGCTTATAGAACAAGAGAGTGCAAATAAGTATTTTAAGTGTAAAAAAATTTTCAAATTAAAAACTGTAAGAGCTGTATTCTATTTTGTGATTTTAGTCTACCTTTTCATGGAAAGAATTAAGTATTTTTGTTGCTGGTTATGTTTTTTTTCCCGTGTGAGAAGAGGATTTTGACTATCTGCACCCCTGTATTTGTTCTGATAAACAATCTGAAATAAATACCTGACACTAGAAAACAAAAATGCCAATGGTATTTGCCTTTGGTAAAAATCAGTTCTACTCTAGCTTTGCTGAGAATTATGATTATTGAAATGCGAAGTCTCAACTATTTATTTTCAGCAGGTTTCAGAGGGCAGCTAACTTTTCTTCCACTGGCAGCTTTAGGCTGTTGTTCCATTTTGGAAATGTTGGGAAGTTACATCTAAATAAAAATAAAGAGTCAACAAGCATGTTAAAAGCCTCCATCATAAAACTGTAAAAGATGAGAAGAATAATTAGTAAATACATTTGATAAAAATTAATCAGAAGGACTTCAGAATTGAAGTCCTAAAAATTAATTGGAGGTCAACCCCCGAGTGGACGGGGCCCTGAGTGAGCTGCCCTCGCCCAGAGGGTGGTCCTGGCTGGAGCCTGGGGGGAGCACTGGAGCAGGTGCCCTCCCGCGGTCCCTTCCCACCCACCTCCTTCCAGGATTCCCAGTAACAGTGAATGTACTTTTTATGAATAAATGCAGCTAATTTCCTTTAGAAGAGAAGTAAAGTCCGAGGAAATACTTATCTGGCTCAACTTCCTCTTAGTCTATTTATATTCAGAGATGTGATGTGCTTCCTGCACTCACACAAATTTGCTCTCTTCTAATGAACAAGATCAGATCACAATTCATATTGCTTTTAGTGCTGAGAACGTTAAGGAGAGAAAAATAAGCCAGGCAGAAAGCTGTATTTCCCTTACGCCAGTTTGCAGTTTATTCTGATGTAAAGATGCTCAGCTATTTATAGCGTATCTTTCTGAGATACAGCCAGCAGGTATGTGCTTGGGTAATGTGTCTGTTGCCAAATAAATAATTAAATGATGCTTCTAAATTTAACCACATTCTTAAGTGCACTAACATTGTATAGAGTACCTTGCTGAAGGCGAAGGGAGTGAACTTGTTAAGACCTGGATGTAATGGACACCCAGTAATTACAGCTACTGAAACAATAATATCATTAACTCCCCAGAAATACTCTTACAGTGGTTCTTGAATGTCTGACCAAGTAGTAAGCCCTGTGCTCAGTAAGCATTTTCTACTTGTATACTCATATTGTATGCTTCAACGTTATTGCCATTAAATGCTTAATGTCAGATTATGTGGAGATCCTTTAAGTGAGGATCTGGGTAGAATTTAAATTATAGCATCTTAAATTATTAGCATCTTACTGTAGCTCAGTAGTACAGTAGTATGTATCGATAAATAGAAAGAGACATTTTGTTTTCTCTGTTTAGCAGCCTGGGTCAGCTGCAAAGGTCAATAATCAAGAAAATGAGCACCATAAGGTGCTGATAAGGGTATTAAAATACTACAGGAAGGCAAATTATGTTTTATTTACATCCCTACAGCCAATCCATCCTAGAGAGGCAGTACAGAAAACACACGCTTGTCCCAAGAACTGCTGCGTAAAAGGTGATATCTCGAATCTAAAGATTTGAAAGTAGTCTCCTTGCCTGCTTTAGTGAGATTCCCCATCACCAACAAAAACTGGGAAATATTTTTTCTGAAGCCAAGTCCTGAGCTGAGGTGTCTCTCTTTTCTGAAACCCTATAAAACTGATTGCCGGCCTTTAACTTTATATGTGGGTAGATAATAATTGGTTTGGCAAAAGCTTTTTTTTGCAGTTCCTGATGGACTTTTCTATTTTTATCTGCTTTTGCTTTCATGGAAACCCCCTCTGCCCCCCACTGGAGAAAGACCCAGGAGCATTTTGCTGAGCTGGGGGCTTTTCTGTTCCGCCCTGCCCCCCCTCCCCCCCCGGAACTACAGATGCTTTGTTGTTTGAGTTAATTCAAAAATGGACAATTTTAATCATACAAAAGTGTTATCCTCATACAATGGTATGAGCAGGATTAAGATGAAAGTCAGTCTGTAATCCAGCATTTATTATTTGCAGCAACCAATTCCGTAATGGCCCGTGTTCGACCGCGAGGCAGTGGCTCGGCCACCTGCCCTGGCTCTGAATCCTGAGGCTCACTTTATCTTTTCTGCTTTTCTCTGCATAGTAAATCTGTAACGCTCACATTTTAATTCCTGACAGTGCCAGAGAAGCCCTGGTATGGAAGTAATAAAGACAGTATTTCATTGTAACCTTGGGCTAGCCAAAACAACACAAATCATTTCGCCCCAAGGCCATTAAAATGTCTTTCAAATACGGCATTAACTTTAAACCCTGGTTTCAATCTAGGCATTATCTAGGCAGCCCCTCTTGTATAACTCAGCAAAATCAATAAACACCACCTAACATTTCCACATGCTATGTGAAGTATGCTAGGTGATGCTACTTACCTGTCTTATTCTTTCACATTAGATGTAATTTATAACCTAGCATCTACACAAAGGACTTCTCTGCCAGGAAGGTGAAACCAGTAGGTTTCACATCAGGCAATAGCAAATGGCAATTTGGGTGGTGAGTCCAAAACCCTAATGTTGTTTTATCAGGGCAAAAATGGGATATGAAGCAAGCAGAAGAAATGCAGAATGGTGAATGACACCAATTTTGGCATTTAATTATATCAAATTCTCAAGCTTTTCCCAACTACATAGGAAAGAAATTAGGACAAAACAACCTGGGGGTTCAGATACACTCAGTGCTCTGTTCTCATTGCTTAGAGGTGACTGGATCTGCATATAGCAACAATCAAACTTCATTTCATAATCTTAATTTCTTATGGACATTAGTGCTTTTAATTATCTATTGTAAAAACTGGGTTTATGCATTATTTAAGCTCAGTTCAGACAGGGTTCTAACACAATTTTATTAGCCAGTTTCCTGGCAATGAAATTCTTTAGAACTTCATGCCAGCCCAAAAGTGCTTCATATTTGCCTAATGCAAGACAGTCTATCTGTCCTGTGGCCACCAGGCCACCAGAACTGGCCAGCCTTTACCTTGTTGGTACCACTATCAACACAACCATATGGATGTGCCATGCCCGTACAGCAAACCTGGTGCTTCCTGGAAAGCATCAGAGCAGGAGAAATTTGGGTGACTGAAGGAAATCATCCATGCAGGTGACTAACGTGAAGGAGGTGGCTCAACATGCCCAAAACACCATGGTTTCCTCCATGAGTGTGTTTGTGTTCAGCTAACAAGATAGTGAGGGATTTAAAAGATCAAATGCTCTTCCATCCTGAATTCAGAAGGGGCTTATTTTTCACTTTGGTATTTCTCTAGACACGTCAGTGAATTTTCATAGCAATTCTGAAGGAAATTGCTCATCTCTGTCCCGTTCTGCTGAGGGCAAGCCCAGTGCTACCTCATGAAATGGCTATTACAGCATTTGCCAGTCATCTGATAGCTTCTGCTAATTGTAAAACTGACTAAACAAAACTGGAAATTAAGAGAAAATGATCAGCAATGGTTCCTCTCAGCCAAAGCTATGGCCTATTTAACAAAAGATGTTTGGATGTGTGAATTTCTATCGAGTGGTCTGAATCCAAGCAGAGGATAAAAAGACGACATAAAAGCAGTACCGTCAATATAACTGCTGCCACCAGAACTGAATTAAAGCATGATAAAAATATAAATGATAAGTGTCTTCAGACTGTTACATGGGGCCAAATGCAGTCATCATTGTTCATGTGGCTGAGCCAAGTGCAGTCGGGATGTTTCTGGTGGGAAGGAGAAGGAATTGCTGTCCTGCGCAGATGCTCTGCAGAGCCCTCCAGATGCTGCCCTGGGGGATAGCCCAGAGAGACGGCTATTTCCTCCACAGAAATACATGTAGGTCAGTGAATCTGCTGCACTATTTGTGTAATTAGATAATTTCTGTAAGATTATTTTTTGTCCATCACGATCTTCTATTTGCTGAGGTTAATAGGGAAGTAAATGTGTTTTCTGAAGCATAGAAGCCTGGCAGGTAAGGGCTAGCCCAAAGGGCACATTCAACACTTCTGATGATTAATAATAATAATAATAATCTGTAGTTTGAATATGCATCAGGGCAAAAAAGAAGTATTTCCATTATCTACACAATCAATTACATTTTATAATTTAATTCTGCAAGACTCATACCGGTAACAAAATCAAATTGCCACTAGAAAAATGAAGGAAAAAACCTAAGTCTGAAAAAAAATTGCATTTTTTCTACTAAAGGTGATAAACACTACCTGTGCTTTGTCTTCAACAAACATCAGAGACCCTTAGCCCATGGATTTGCTGAGTAAAAGAGCTCTCATGTAGACCCTAGTAACCTTGGTAGTTGAGGAAGAGTAATAGAGGCTGCTGGATTAATGATTCACTAACCTGATGTCTTAGGACGAGGCAGGGCATGACATGAAAACCCTTTTGGAACCATTATGTCAAAGAACTGCATCCAAATCAATGACCCTTACTCATATGCTAATCAAAAGCAATCAATAGCATATTTTAAATAGTTTTCTCCATTACACTTACAGAGGACTGTGAAATCAGCCAGCATTAAAAAAAGACTGTAAATAAATTAAGCCACATGGAAGTGCTTGGTATGTGCCCAGCACATGCACCTCACCTCTTAAAAAAATGACAGTATAAATATAAAGTCATGATAGGTAATACAATTACTCTTTAGTTAAGTATAGCTGGTGGTCTGATGGATTTAAAAAGCTCAAGAAATTTGAAGTGAAGACTTTGAAGGGGTGATTACTCAACCAGAAAATAAGCTTGCAAGAGTGGAAAGTATGTTGAACAAGATTGTAGAAATTATTAGTTTTGTTCCTGGTTCTAGTGATTATGCGATAAGATTGTCAATGAAATATTTATGCATGTAAAAGCAGAAAGTTTAGCATTTTATTTCTTTTTGGGGAAGATAGAAAATAGGGACAAAGGGGTATGACTGAAAGAAGATCACCGAAGTAATGTCTCTGCACCCTGAATTAGTGGGCTTTTGTCCTTACCAAAGAGTCCTGAAAAGTTGAATACCAATAATAATCTTTTGTCAATAATATTTCAACCATATTAAAAACAATAGATACACACATTTATCCTTGCTATAGGGTTCCATTAGAAAGATATTAAGGGAGATTGATAAGCTGCAGGTAGGCATTGCTTGTCATTGTAATAAATTAGTTTTACTCATATGGAACCCTGTAGGTTTTATCCCTGTTAAATATTGTAAGATAAATCATCAATAAACATGGTCATCTGATGGATATTTAGACAAAATAAGCTGGAACAATGGAAGGGGCAATAGCAACAGATGGCAGAGAAGTGACTGAACAGTGTGAAAGAAGCTACCCTAGAAGCAGCAGGAGAAAAGGGCCGTTCTTACTCTACGGGTAAGGTCCAAATGTTTCTGGTTCCAGACCATTATAAAGATCATAACATGAATGACCCATCCTTTGGATAATACCTACTGGGATTTTCCTGAGAGGACAAACAGAGTCTCTCTGGCAAAGTCACAAAGCACTCTCCCAGATTAATACCTACTACTAAAACTCCACACTGAAAACTCTGTTTTTAATGAGGATTGATGTGCTAGATAGATGTTTGCTTCATGTCAAGTCTGCTCTCTAGCAATAGCAGGGACTAACCGTATGATCCATCCAGCAAAAATACCTAAGAAATTCCCAGTGTCAAGACTGTTGGTTGTCCAGGCACTGAAGATCACCTTTGCTCACACATCCTGCATCTTCAAGTCTTTCGCATTAACAGCGAATAATGCTCTAAGAGAGCGGCACCTTCTTTGCCAGCTCAGTAGTAGTCTCGGTGCCCACCAGAACTTTAGGGACAGGGTTTTATTATTTTATTTATTGCAGGCAGAGTTATTCTGCATCATATTGAGCTTCTTATAAGGTGATTCATTTGTCACAGTGAACATACACTCCGACTTTTTCAAGGACGCCATGGTCTTGTCACTTTAAATCTGAAGTATAAAACCTGTGGCAAGTCCTGGACAACAGGTAGCTGTCACAGACTTTCTGTACATCCTTTTCTTCACGCCAGGAATTCTGGCATGATCACCACTAAGCTAACAAAAAGGCGTTTCAGAAGACTGCATTAAGCATAAAACAAAAGAAAGATTACAGTTAACTTTTCTTGGTATGGCATGGGCATTGGCACTGGTGGATTTCAAGCTTTACCTCACATTTCTTGATTTCTAAATAAGATTTTACAATTTCCTTTTTACATTAGCTGTCTGAAGTTCACTGTAGTCCTTTGTAGGATAATTAAATGATGCTTATATGAAAGTAGTGATTCCATCACAAGATCCCAATGAGTAAGAAAGCAAATCATCCCTGTCAAAATGCGCTGTTCCTGTGTATCAGACAGCAGTGCCCAGAACTGATAACAGCGAGCTGCTGAGAGGTTTCATTCTTAGGGGTTCATGCAAATTATTTTTTTGCTTTGGTACCATATTAAGTGGCACCTTTTGCATTTCATTTCAAATTCTCTTTTGCATGAAACCAAAGCCAATGCTACACATATGAAATGACCATAACTCAGCTAAAATAAATTAGGAAAAAAAGGTTTATGATTAGAAGAAAATTGAAAAAATTGTAAATCACATATTTGTCTAGAAAGGCAGTTTTGGGGTTGACTGAAAGTAGGGATTAATAATTGGCCCGAAGTAAAATCTGTTAGATTTGGGAACCGAACTTTCCCAAAAGTTCTTTACCATGATTTTGTGGAAGGGAGAGTCCAAGCCCAAGCTTTTTCTCCAAATAAAGCAAAAAAACTTTTGGACCTTTGGCTAGTTCTTTGTTTGCAAGACTGATGGCCTGATCTTTAAAAAATGCAGCTGAAGTGCCAAATGTTTGAAATGTTTGAAGACATATTCCATTTCAGAAGATATTTTTTAACTTAAAAGAAAGCCCTTCCCCCAAAATCAATTTTGATATAATATAAAATAGTAGGGGGTTTAGATTTTTTTAGAAAATGAGGGGGAGGGAGGGAGAATTGCTAATTTGTTCTGGTAATGACAGAGGATCTTTGTGATAATGGCATAAAAGTTGAAGGGAAAGCAATTTTAAAGTAGGATCCTGCCTCACAATCGTTTTGTATTTACCCAGTACATGATACTGTCAAAGTCATCCTGTTCTCAGAGCAGTGTTCGAGAGTTTTACACAACAAAGCTGAAGAGTGGGAGCTTTCCTTGTCAAGTTATTCCCATTTTCAAATATTGTTTAACAGCCAAAAGTGATCTAGCAATACTAAGACGTAAGGAGAGGGCGATGGAACAAAGTTTTTCAAGGTAATGTAATATTTTCCATTAACAATTTTCACGTTGTGACATACACCGCTCTGAGAAGCACCCGCCCGGGAGGCCAGGCTGAGTGTTGGAACTGATCACAGCGCCTTCGGCTTCAGCTTGGTGTTTGACTCAGAGGCACTGCGGAGGAAGGAGGGATGGAAAGAGCCTGCCAGTGCTGAACACCCCACGCAGAGCATGCACAGCCCACATACACCACAGCCGCGGGAGCATATGCTTGAAGAGGACACCCATGGAACAACGCATGAGCAGAACCGCTTGCACACCTCACGCCTTGGCATCCCTCCCTTAAAGCCTTTCCTCTTCTCCTTACAGGATTTCACGGGTCTCTTTCTTCCTGTGCTCAGCTCAGTTGCTAATCTCTCAGTCTCTATGAATCACCTTCCATCATAGTGGCCTACGCGAATGACAGATTCTGTTCATCCCTGGAGAAGTTCAGGGATGTAGCTAAGGGGAAAAGCCTGAGCTTTGGAGTGAGAAACAGAGAATATTTCAGCTAATGAATCAGACTAACACTGTGTGGCAGCTGAGTCCGGAGGCTTTTGTGCAATATCCTGCAATCCCATGCTGTTGAATTAGATGTTCTGGCCTGAGAGACCCCAAAGGCGCTGCTTTAAATATCTCAATTAACAATCCCACTGAACATTAAGGAAACTGCTAGACTTTGTCTTTCACATGTCAGTGTTTGGTCTTGGAGAAATGTAGTCAGGGATGATTAAGACATCCAAAGTAATTGAAATTTTCTGCACACTTGGGCAGAGGGCTCATGAATGTAAACATCACCCCAGCTCTGGATCAAAAGGCAACGCCACCAGCTCCAGGTGGCTCCGAGTGACTGCTGTGTGGCAGACAAGTTGCTCTCACTCGGAAAGGATACTGCCCATTAATGTTGTCCTATGTGCTGAATAGGCCTTACTAATTACCTTTTCATCCTAATTGAGCCTTCATCTTAAGTGCTCCTTTTCAACGCCTTTGCCCTTTCAAGGGCAAGACTACCAAATAGGTGGTACATGAGGGAAACTACACAGAGTATCAACGAAAAATTCACTAGGGTGAATTTAAACTGACCACACAGTTTAAAAGGATCTGGGATTTATGGTGAAATCAGAACCATTTTTTTGCTTCATTTCCCAGTCGTCATCTACTTATATACCTGCAAATACAAAATTCCATCTTATAATTAATGATGAGAGAAATCAAAGGGTATGCACTTTAATGTGGCCAAGGCTAGGTGACAAATTTAATATAAAGATATCCCCAGAAGATTACAGCTTAAGCTTTTCCGCGGTCGATAGAAAGTGTTAAACATTCTTTAAAAAAAGGCAATTCCCTTGGATGAATCCCTAAATAGAGTTATGATTAAATCGGACATTTGGGAATAAGCTGGAAACTGGCAAATGCCTAGTTTAGATTTATGATTTGAAAGCCAAGTACCGCTGAGCTCAGCAGCAGTCCCCTGGCTCACGCTGCTTTTTATCAGTTGCAAAACCAATCTGCACTGTATTTCAAACCTAACATAGGCACATGGGGAAATGTGACACATTTTGAACTTCAGGCTGAAATTTGATTTACTCAGGTGTGCATCCACCCCTCTCCTGCTCCATCATACTGGGGATTTTACTGGTTCCTACTGGTACAGGTTAACGTATTCTCACCATATATTCATGACAATCCTGTCATGTAGGGTATTTCCTTCTCAGCCTGTTCTTACCCTTTTTTTATTTGACCTTCCCCAGCTGATAGGAACAAAGGCTATTAGTGAAATCTTAAGTCTAATTTTGAAACTTCTGGGAGCCTGCACCCTTCCGCACTTGACCTGCAGCAGACACCAGCCACCGAGCTGTGACAGCAAATGTCTACCTACCAACCCATTCAGGTTATATGGCTGTTAACCACTCTGGGTCACTGTGAGAATAATCCACACAAGATTTTTGTAAATTTTCCTGAAAAGCAAAATTCCTCCATCATCGCAAACTTGCAGCATTATAGAAGTCACCTATCCTCAGGCACAGCCAAGGGTGGGAGGGCTTCTGCGGGCAAGTGACACGTCCTAGCAGATCAAGTGAGCTGTTCCCCTTTCACTGGCTGAATGAAACTGCAGGGTTGCTCCAGGCTGGTTTTCGCTGGAGGTGCCCAATACTTAGGCAATAATTCAGTTTAGGAATGGATATATTTTGCTGGCTTTTTAAAAACAGTAGTTCAAAATAAAAGGGTAGATACCAATCCTTAGAACTATTAACATTGCAGTCAATTGCAGGGTGACAGGTAATGATGACCTCAAACAGTCAAATGAACAACTTCAGGTAAAAACAAATTTAAATGATGTATTTCTGAGCCTTCCAGGATTTTAATTTCCGATCCATTAAAAAACCCAAGCTGCTTGCCAAGCTACCTGGTAGCTCTTATTTCCAGCTGAGATTTCCAGACTTTAATCACACCTCTGCTGAGATACTTTTGCAGAATTGCTTTTTTAAAAATAGGAATATGATTTAGAAACACGTATCCAGGGGTCCACAGAGGAAGCAGGCTACAATTCCTGCTTGCTTTTTATTGAACCACTTGTATCATAAAAACATTTTTCCTTCACATTTTGAACACTGAGATATGAGTTAACAAATTAAGTGTGTTCCCAGTTTGCTCTCAGCCCAAGCCACAACTTCTGCCATAATTTATAGCCACAACTACACAGTGAAAATGTGCAATAACTTACAGCTGGTATTCTAAGTAATACAGTACACAACCACGCTGTTGATATATGAACTAAATAGCATGTAGTTTTGGTCTGCCCTACTTATTCTCTTTGCCCAGATGTGTTAAAAACAGCACTACCCAGCTGTAACTTGGAATACATCAAGGGTTTAAAATATTAAAAAATTTCATTTTTTAGAAATGGTAATCACACTTCAGAGAAAGAGTAAGAGATTATAATGTTATCCATCAGGTTATAAAATAAGTGAAAAAACCCAACACCCAAACATGACTATGCCTCCCATCATCAGAGCATCCACTGGAGTTGCTCTTTTCCAAAGTCTAGATTAGGAGCTTTAGACAAGACGATGAATAAATGTGCTGCGGTTTTTAACAGATTTTTTTAATCCCTCATGTTGAGTGGAACATCGACCAGAAAGCTAAACCTGAACTCGAGGGCAGTTTTTCCTTTGCGGCAATGATTTTTTACACTTTCTCAGGTGAAAGAGTGAGCTAAACTTACCAAGGGAAAATTGAAGGACGGATGCAGTAGTTGTGTTAAGGCCAGTGGTGGTCTACAGGAAGAAAAGCAAACAGCAGAGAGGTTGCATTAGATCAGCAAAACAATACATTCATCTCTTGTTTTTCTTTGAAAGCAAGGAAACTCTCTAGATACCTAGAACTCCAGTGCATAAAACTATTAATCGCCAACCTTTTCAGGTTGAGTGATCATGAACATTTCTGTTATGTCATTTTGATTAGTAATATCTCATCATATGTCAAGGCTGGAATGTTTTTTCTTTTACTGTATTAATGTCTACAAACTGAGCACATTTATGTGAAACACTGGCGCTTGACCAGTGTTTAGAAGATTGAAAAAGTGAACCCTGTGGTCTATGGTCAGCTTAGTATAAATCTGTATGTACAGAATGGTTTTCATTTACTTCTCCCAGCACAGAACAAGAACCAAAAATGATCATAAATAAATAATAAAAATAACATTAAGTAAACCTAAAATAATAAAATGAAATATTAAGAGGGAATAACGAAATCTAAGTCTTCAACAGCAAATCAAACAAAACTTTGGTGATACTACATAATATATACAATGAAATTTTGTAGTAGCATCTACACACCGTTGACATCCAACCAAGACCTAGAAACAGGCAGAAAACACCTAGTAGCTCGCTCTGTATTTAGCACACCACCGTCCTTTGATGCCTTTCTTCCTCCCTTCTTTCAATGCCCCCATATTTCAGTAGTTTAGATTAGGACTATTGTCCTGAAAATACTATAAGATAAAAAGCACTAGAGTGCTGTGAAGGATACCTATTTATTTTCAATTCATTCTGAAAGTTGGACTTAACGATACTGCTACATAACAAGCAAGGCAGAAGCACTGCCTAAAAACACTGCCTGATCTAGTTATTTTGTCAGAGCTGAAAAATCATTGCAACTGTTCAGCAAGCAGAAAGGCCAAATGGAGGATCACCCAAAAAGAGGAGACTCAAAGTTTGGTTCATTCACTTTAGCAAAAGACCCAACAAAGATATAATTTATCACTATAAGCAGATTTTAGAGGCTACATTGAAGAAGGAAAAATGTACAAGCTGAAAGACAATGGCAATGTTAGATCAAAAGAGAAAAGGAAAAAAGGCATGACCTGGCCAGACAGTAAGTTTACACAATCATAAAAGAAGTAATCTAATTGGAAGAACAGGGACAGCGAACACCTTAAATAAATTCATCTGATATTGTTGCCAGTGATGCCTGCATCCTAGATTTCAAGACCTTGGAGTTGTCCTCCCATGTCAGACCCTACGCACCAATAATTCATGTCATTTCCTGTGACAGCAGCAACAGACTCTTCCATTGGATGTGCTCCTTGCGATCTGCATCCATGCACCATGTAATATCGTGGATATGCCACAGAGAAGTCAAACTTCTGAGCAAATTCAGCCCCAGAAGTAAGGTTCTGGGGCTAGCAGGCTTTGGCTACCAGAGCTCAGCTGGGAATCTGCATGAAGGCAGCTCCAAGCGGAGGTGGACTTAAATGATCCTCCTGCTTTGCTTATACGAGTGATGTAGAGGAAACCGAATAGTAGATAAGAATGAAAAAAAGTGGTAATCAGCAAAATATAGATAAACATTTGAGCTCATGGACACTAAACTGTCATTTACTAAAAAGCCAGCACCCAAGTAAAGATTAGACTCAATGACTTGGAAGATGATACATTCTTTCAGGCACCCATTAACTATGGCAGTATTACAAAGGCAATTTTATCAGTATTTTGTAATGATGAACAATACAATTTCTGCATAATTTCCCTGAATCACATGGTGAAAGCAGAGATTTTTCCATTATCAGGTATTCCTGCACTCTTTAATTATCTACTATGCAGGTAAACATGAAAACTGGTGAGAAAGAGCTCTCTCATGTCTGAAGTCCCTTATTACCCTGTGCATCACTGCATGACAGTGAACAAAAGCTAGTCCTAAATGCAGATGTTTTCTGACTGTTATTTAGGATTCCATTGACACAGGACAAATGTTATCTCTCAGTCACCTGTATTGGCTTTTCTGTCTTTGGAGACTTTCAAAAGAATTTCCATATCTTTGCAAATGTATATTCAGAATGTGTATATATATGCAAAAGTATATGATTAACAAACTCCTAGGTGATAGCTCCCTCCAATCCCTTCCGTATATGAACATCAGCTTTTGGGTAGCTGCATGTTAAATCAGCTCCAATAGCTGACTTCTGTTAAACTATTAGTCTTTTTCCTTTGCAAGTTAGTTTTAATGTGGATCCATTTTCTGGTGTGGTTCGCCACGCAGCCCACCAATGCTCGTATGGATAGCATCTCTCCCCTGGCAGGAGGGAACAGGCAATGGTGTAGAAGACCAAAAGGGACTGGACTTCTTCCAGTGCCAGTGTGCACCAAGTTGAGGTATTCGTGAAATGAGGCCTTTGAAAATAACGGATGGAGACCTGCATGAGTTGGCATGAATTTTTGGTGTGTTTTGTTTCTTTTCTACATACATATTACACACGGAGAGGAACTTCTTATAAATATTAAAGAATCGGATCTTCACTGAAGTGCACTGAAGATTAGCTGATAACAAGACTACATGTGCTTTAGAAAGGTGCATGAAAATTTAGGAAATTGATCACAGCTATTAATGTTCTGTGAACTAAGACAGATTCAGTGGGACAGATTCCCAAGGATTCACGATCATCTCAAACAGCAAATTTTAAAACTACCTAAAGATTTGGCACTATCTCTACATAATGTTTACTTACAATACAGTTTTCCTCTCTATTCCTAACAGGTAATTTTAATCTTTAAACAAAAATAGGGAAGCTGCATTTGCATAACTCCTTCAAAAATACAGTCACATCCCCATTTAAGTCCATTCTATCAGGATCAATTCAGTATTAGGTATCACATTTATCATGCCAAATAATAAAGTGCTTTCTGACTTGAGTTATGAGTACCTGTTATATTAGTTTACATTCAATTAATTATGTTGTGCAAGCTCTCATTTGAAAATGAAACCCTTTATCAATGTTCAGTGGCCCATATCACCAAGAAATTAAATGTATCAGTTATCACAGAAGAGGCATTCACGTAGACTTAAAATAGACTATGTTGTAAGTCATTTCAGTAACGCTTTAGAAAAAAGCGTCAGACATACTAAAAACTTTTTGCGAAGTTCTGCAAAGGACTACTAAGTTCAGATGCTGCAGAGGGGCTGGTAGGGAGCCTTTAGGAGCTATTTTCCTTTGCTTGCAACATCTCTGACACTATACATCTTTCCAGGATTTTGCCAGTGGTAAATTCTCGCCAATAGACATAGACAGTCGGCATTAAAAAACCCTCTGCTTGCAGTAACAGGCAGCTGCGGGGAGGCAGGAGAAGAGAGGGAGGTCAAGGAAGCAAACCAGCAGCTGTCACAGCTGTTGATAGAATACATTTTGCAAATTCAACTCTTCTTGGCTAAGTATTTTAAAGCAGTAATGTGGCACTAGGAGCCATGAACAGGAACAGAGATTTCAAGAGCCATTTCAAGCAGGGACAGAATAGGATTCAAATAGTAAAGGTGATAGAATAAAAATGCATAATGATTGGAGAAATGAAACAGGTTTTAAAATTTGTGACAGGAAGAGATATGTTGTAAAATTGCCAAAACATGACTACAAATCAAAAACAGGTTGGTTCTCAGAAAATAGGGATTTAAACCTATGTCCATATTCAAAAATAAAACTAGGTCAGACCTCTGGCACGAACACCATCCTGTGCTCATCCAAAACGTTAAGCCATTAGCATGTTCCTTCAGAAAGATTTGATTTTTCTGCAACGCTGCCATAATATTTATAAACACTTTCATTATTAGGCTGCTAACTGTTTATAAGCATGATGATTTTTTCAGCTGATTATTTAATCACACCACTTTGGCATCATAATAAATTTTTCCAAGTTCCTGATGCCATGGTAGTGCTATTTTGCCACATGGTAATACGACAAATACAGTCCAACACCGCATTTTGAAGCCAATTCATGATTACTAAGGGTAGTCTAAATTACATATCAGCAGGGAAAAGACAGCTAATTAACGACGTTTCAAAACCCTCATAGCTGGGACCCTGGGTTTGCTAAATGTCATAAATAGATTATTTTTCAAGGAGTGTTACCTATGCTCAATACTGCAACTAAAAATGATTTAAAAATTGGGAAAAATATCCCAGTGGTGTGACTTCATTTTTGCACAGGACATAAAATAAAACATCTCTTCTCAAGGCAGTTAATGAAGCATAGTACATTCAAATAGGATTCAAAGTAGCAGAGAGGCAATTTAGCATCCCTGTCAGGATTCCCCGGCTGGAGGGAAATGACTGAAATTCTCTTTTATCTGTAAAACTTCTGAATTAGTTTCATATGTGTTTACGACTTTCAGTCACCACACCAGCAATATCTACGTTGCGTTTGTGGAATTCCGATCTCCGTTAAGGATGTAAAATTAACCCTTAAATTAAGGGTGTCCGAAATGAAGAGAAGATGCCTGGCCAAAACCACTTCTGGTTTATGGCTTTCTTCCATGTAGGCTCTTCAAATAGATCTAATCAGCCTCTCCCTCCACTCAGAAGACTATTGAAAACATGAAAATTAATTTTGAATTACACAGGCTTTGAGTTGGTCTTTTAATTTTACAGTTCTTTCCAAAACTCCCATTTTATTTTGTTGCAGCTAGCTGGCCAGCATCAGCTTGTGGGCATTGGGTATATATCTTTCAATTCATTTTCCACACCCAGATGATCCCAAGTTAACGCAAATTGCACCATGTTGTTTCTTACAGCAATTTTATGACCAAACTACCCCCAAATGAAATGAATTCTGTCACCTTCGCCATGACTCAGTGTGTTACATACACTTTCCTGAGACTGGCAGGTGCTTGCTCCAGGCTGCATTTAAGTCTGTAAGATGCATTGTTCACAAGTGATGTTTTACAACCAAATTAACATTTGTCAACAGCGACAAGAAAAAATGGGACACAGCTAATAAAATAAGAGAAGGAAAATTAACCTTGTCTTTTTTTCATTGTCAGAAATAAAAAGAGAATGATGCCAGTTTGACAACACAGTTCTATTTCCTTGCCTTTCCAGTCTTTTATAGATACTTCAAATAACTTGGATGCACATTGGATCAAGGGACTTCCCCTTGCAAATGATTGCAATAACCTTTGGTTAGCATCTACAGTTTAAAACACTGGGATGTTCCTGGGGTGCTCTTCTATGGTCCTATCGCCCTGCTTAAGAGCCTCTCTGCTGAACACCAAACTTTCAAAGCACATCAACACCTCTGCAGCCGAGTCAGCCTCAATCCATAGCCTGCAGTCCCAGCCCTGGCAGATGAGCCAGCCTTCACTTACCAGTTCTCTGGGACCATATGGCTCACAGAAAGTGACGGCGCTGCCGTGCATTATCACACCGCACTGCTTTCCAACCTCGCAGTTACTGCATTCAGACCTGCAGGAAGAACACACCATATTCAAAATGGAAATCAGAAACTGTATGTTTGAGACTGCATCAGGCTTGTAAACTGTAAAATAAGACCACTATATCTTGGCACTCAGACAGATTGGGTGTTTTGTTATCATGGTGCTGAACGTAAAGAGCAACTGTACGTATGATGCACTAGGGCTGCCTCTGGAAAAAGTCCCTTGCGAATAAGTACTTGCTCTCTGCACTCTGTCCTCCACAAAAAGGAATGTCCCTGCTCGTCAACTGCAAAACATCACACCATGGGAAACCAAGCTGAACTCTTACACGTATAACTTACTCTGAAGTTACTCTTCTTCCAAAATCCCTACTGCACATTTGATAAACTGTATGTAAACCCACCATCGTGGAGTTACCGTACAGAACAGCTCAGGAGAAGGGGTTAGGATCAGCCCCTCTCCAGCCCACGGTTATTTACCCCGAAGTAAGACCCTACCTGCCACTGGGCACCAAGAGGCTCCTACAGCCCAGCTGCTGTAACACGGGTCTTGCTGCTGCTCTCTATTTGTATTTGTCATATCCCATATTGCTAGTAACAGAGGGTTGCCGCTCTGTTCACTTTTTAGGGGAAGAAGTAGGAAGAAAATCTCAGAGAGGCTGGTAAGGGCTGCTGAGCCAACTAACTGCACCTCTCCCGATGTTTCTTAATTTAATATGAAGGACTTTGTGGGCAGCCTGACTGCAGAGCAGAGGGAAAGGGCCCTCTCCCTCACCTTCGAGGATCAGGGTATCGGCTCTGGGCATGAGCAGCAGATTTTCCAAATATTTTGGAGATGCTCCCAACCCCTGACAAACTGCCTGCGAGGGGGCTGACCAACATTGCCTTCAGGCATCCAACACCAAACCTACAGGCAAACATTTCCTCCTGCAGCAACTCCATTGTAGGCAAGGGTGACCTCACTCCAAACCTTATTTCTTGCTGATTTTTGAATGTGCTTTGATAACTGGTATTTTTAGAGTTTTAAGTGCAATGGACTTATGTAAGGGGTGTTTAGGCAGTTTTCGTCTTTGGCTTCTCTCACACAGAGGGCCTCAGACTTGGCCACCCTTTCTGATGTATAATGTCACCAAAATACACATTCCCATACACACGGCCCAGATGTAGTAGCGTGCAAAGGTTTGGTTTTCTTCTGTCTTTTCATTCTCCAGCTAATTTCTAGATGGCAGATCTTACAGGAAATCGGATGGAAAGGAAGTAATCCCAAGGAGATAGGGACTTGCTGTCAACATATATGATAGAGTTTTCAATGATTGTAGTTGATCTCAGATAATTGATACATACTATCAATGTATACTTGATTCCTATACAAATTTCCATGGGTTTTTTTCACCTCTTTTCCTAATTTATGTTGCTTGTTTGTCTTTTCATTAGTAGGTGTTGTGTTAAACATCTGCAAGTCTTCCTGTAAACTGCTTGGAGCAGGATTTTTCTGTTCCTGAGTATCTGAAAACCATCAGCCCACCATGGTCCTGGACAGGGCAAATGAAATCTCCAGCTGCGTTGCGAGGAAGAGGCTGGTAGCTCCCCCAGGGGGCTTTTCCCTGCAGGGGCCATGCATCCAAAAGTTCTGAGCAAGGGAGGATGGGCTGCTGCGAACCCAGGTAGTGATTAGAAATAAAGTTTAAATTAATTTTTAAAGTACGTGTTTAACTAAATGGAGCTACCTCCTGGTCTGCTCCCGCAGCAGTCTGGGGCTCCTCACCACTCCCCTGGCCTCCCAGGGCAGCAAAGTCTGGGTAACTTCGGGCAGAATGGGTTAACTCTGGGCGGCACACAGTACCCTGCACAATAGCCTGCGGGTCTGTGAGTGCTGAGCTCTGCTGAGTGCTAGGTTTTCAGATGCATAGGTGTGGTGAATAATTGATTGGACTTGTTATTTTGGGTCTCTTCAGTTGGTCTTGGGTGAATTTAGCACAGGACTGGCTTTCTTATGCCCTAGTCCATTACAAAAGTCAAAGATGAATGCCTTGTTCCCACTTTCCAAATCTCTCCCTTATTCTGAGATTTTATTAAAGGTCAGTTTCAGCTCCGCTTCCCGAAACAAAGTCAGACGTAAAAAATCCTTGAGTTTTTTTCCTGTATGAACATGTCAATAAAGTCGTTCAGCAATTCACACTGATAGCATTTAGGATTTTGAATTTAAGCAGCAAAATTAAATCCTCTAATAAAGTAAGGTAGTTCTTATTGACTTCAGTGAGTTAATATTTACTTATAGAAGCCGCAGTCGGCCCATAATTTTATTTCTCAATATAAGGCAAGAAGAGAGCGTGTGAGTGAACGAAACTGTACCTTAAGAAAAAGCACAGAAACAGAGTTCACAGAGGACATGTTTTGTCGCTATCTAAATTTCACTTGATCCCTAAACCCTGATAACTGAACAACAGAGGGACAGGAACTAGATGAATACCTGAAATCCTGTAGGTTTCTGGCTATTTATGAGCATTATTTTCATTATCTGCCCCTACATTTTGGAGTTTTATAGTGGAGCATCTGCCTGAACTCCTGATATGTGCAGGGAGAGACAGATACAGCAGGAAAACTTTGCCTATGAATACCACGTAGGGACCACTTAGTCCCTCGTGAAAGGTCAGGCTACATAATCCAAGGGATATTTTAATTTTGTAATTCTCGTATTTCAATGAAAACAAAGTGATTTAGCTGTTCATCTATTCTACTTCTGTAATGTGGTCTATGAAATACTGTCTGGAAATCCAGAAACATTGTCCTTCTAATACCGCTGTTTCATCATCGCTCGTCTTTTCTAGGATGACTCCTCTCATAAGAAATTGGATGGCTGTTGGTAATCCTGATTCAAACCTTTGTGCTTTCTTTGAAATGCATTACATCTGACAATAAATTGCTCACTAGCTTGACAGGAATGCATGAAGAGTAAGATAATTGATCTGTTATTCCTCAGATCATTGTCATAGTATTACGTGTTTAGGAACGATCCAATTTGCTCCTTTCCTGGTGCAGACAGGAAAGTTAATTTCTTTTCCATTTATACAAATAAGAGACAGTATTAATTGCCCTGGCTGAGTGCAGCTTTTTACATTATCTTTCTCACCTGCCTGGTCTAAAATCTTAGCACGCTAAAATCTCTTCAGCTTTCTCTTCACAGCTGGTACTCGCTGCCACTGTTGACGTGTGTCATATTCATCTAGGTGTCTTCTCTGCAGACCTGCCATCGCTCTCATCTCTGGCTTAGAGAGTCCCACCTCCCTCTGCTATTGTTCTTCACTTTGCTGAAGGGGAAACATCTGCTGTTTCCTCATCCCTATTTGTCATCTCGTTTCCCTCTACAATACCTGAGTTTGTGGACATTATATTGACTGATGTCTTTTGTGATGTCTGGACTATAAAGAAGATAAACATCTCAAGCTGCCAAGAGATTTTTAAACATAAATCTTTCCGAAGTTTAATCCCGCAGTTTTAGTGCAATTTGGAAACCACTTTAGGACTTGTCTCTCCTGTCACAAAGCTTTTCTCCACCTCTTTGCCACTGGAAATATCACTGTACCTCCTCATTTCTCATATGCCATGAAGAAGTGATGGAACCTGTTTCTTATTGACTGATTTTGCATGCTCAGCTTTTCTTCATGTCATCTTTGAAGAGTGTGTCTTCTCTAAGTGATTGCTGTTTGGAGTGCTGATAGGCTTTAGGGATGAAACATGGCATCAAGTTGGGAAGGAGAGTTTAGCCAGCAATAAGCTTCTGTACAGAGCCTTTCTTTTTTAAATGTACTGAATCCCCTGTTGTCTACTGTTAAAAATAAGTATTTTATACAGAAACATACATTAATGCCAGCATCTCTTCTTTACTAATTTATGCATCTTCTTTTTCCCCTGTTTTTGTCTCAACATTAAATAATTTATCATAGGATTAAACAGAATATTTTTTCTAGATTTGTTCTTGTTTGGCCTGTTTTAGTTCTTATACAGCACCTTTTTTATACTCCCCTCTGCAATTTTATGAGGTTACATGGAGGCAAGATGGTCACAGAAACAGGTGCTCAATGACCTAGACAGTCTTCCAGATACCACCCATACTGGACCTCTTCTCATCCAGCTGTTCCCTGGCCCCTCCCTGGCAAGTAGTACATGGCGTAGATTCCCTTTCCCTGCAGAGGAAATCAATTACTTCCATGATTCCTGAGCTTTCTGAACTAACACACTCTTGCCAGTTTTCCGCAAGTCTCGTGGACCACCAATCACCTGCACTATTAGACTTGTCATTGAAAAATGCACTAAACATTACTGTCTAATTAGTTCCGCAAGTCAGCTGTGAACCGCTTAGCATGGCCGTTGGCGCTATGTTTGCCATGGAGCGGGAGTCACTTACTTACTTACCTGAACTTCCACAGCTAATACATGTTAGACATAAAATACATTGGACATTTATGAATGTGTGAAGCATGTTTTTTTCACAAGCCAAAGAGATCTTTGTAAAGTTGGTGGCAAATGAGACCCAAGAAATGAGGAAATCTTTGCTGAAGTAAGCAGGCTTGTGCCTACTAGTTGGGGACTTTGGAAATAATCATGTTCTGACATGATTGCACGCTGGAAAAAAAGAATATAAAAATTAGTTGGACACACCACACAAGAAAAACCTCATGGTGGTTGAGTCCCTAGAAAATGAGAGAGATGAGACATGCTCCCATTCCTGCATTCCCAGCACAGAAATCCTCCCTGCTTCCTTCTCCTTATGTGTCTTCTCCTGCTGCCTCCTCCCCTCCTTGTCCTTTCCCACTTCAGCAGTTTCCTCTGTTTTCTTTCAATCACCAAACTGTGGTTTAGGTCAGGAACCCATTCCCAGATGCTGTGATTTTTCTGTTTACAAAGAGCCCCATCCCAATCTTCCCTTTCTCCTCCCCTTGCAGCTCCAGAAACACTCGTAGCCGCTCCTTCCCTGCTCCTGAGCCTCCGAAGAAACAGATGGTTGCTGGGTAGGATGTGTCTTTTAATGCATTTGAAAGAGCAGAAATCCATAAAAAAACAGACAGTCACTCTCGAAATCATACAGTGCCCTTGTGCAAAATAGTTATTTGATGTGAGGCCTCTCCCAGCGATGGAGAGACACACAGGCTCTGCTGGGACTCATAAAATTAGACACACAGAGAAGCTATAAAACGCTTTGCTTGTGCACTTGGACTGTACGTCTCTGCCAGAGCTACACATGCCAGAAGGGGGATCAGGAGGAGTGGGACAATATTAATCACATCACATGTTTTGTAGGATTTGGGAAGAAAAGATCATAGGAAAATACAAACACTTCTCTTTTCATCTTCACACAAATAATGGTTTCGGAAATTATTAGAGTGGCTTAGTCTAACTGGCCCCTGGTGAGACGGCACTGCTGGAGTATCGGTGCACACAAGGCAGCTGGTACCGCACACTCCGAGCACAGCAGACCAGGGACCGAGCAGGGCTGGAAATACTGCTCCAGCAGTTACTGCAATTGTTTGTGGTAAAGATGGGATTTTAGCAGCTGCCAAGGGAAAAAAGGCAATTTTAGGGTGGATGGCATAAACTGTTAATAATCCCTGATTTAAGTCCCACTAGACAACCAAATGAGAATGAGCTTTCTGCCACTAAGCGGGTCTTCACTGGAGGCAGAGCTCCTGCAGGAATCCTTTATGCAGAAAAGCTCATGACACCTCATTACAGTTTTCTTTGTGCTCCACTCTATTTAGAGTTGCTGAAGGTGTTGGCTTTCTGGTGGTATTACAGGAAAATCTGTCTCAGTATTGGGGTGAGTTTTGGGACACTCTCTCCCAGCACACACCTCTCTGCACTGACCCACCAACCAAGGTGGGTCAAGGTTATTCCAGGGGGACCAAATCCAAATCTTGGGGACAAAAGAAGCAGGAGATTGGGGGCTCTTTTAGTCTGAGATTTCTCTGTTGAGACTTCTATAAAGCAAGGATGAATTTAAAGATAAGAGAGCAATGGATAAATAAATTACGGAGGCTCCCAACAGGCCCTCTGTGAGTTATGAGACATCTGCAGGGAAATAATGCCTCCTCTCATTTCTTTCCACTCAAGTCCATTTAACACACTGCTGCTAAAGCTATCTACCTTGGCAGCTATTCTGTAACCCATTAAGAGTCCTTGATCTATTCATTCACGTAAAGAAAGGGTTTTTTTTAATATTATATTATCCCAGTCCTTAATGCATCTGTCCAGAAAAACATTTAAAGAGATGTTACAAAAGGAACAAAAGGAGGAAAAATAGTAGGCACATATTAAAAAGTATTACAATAAGTATGTGCAAAAGAAAAATATCCATAAAATTCCAAAACCCACAAACTTTTTACATAAGATGGTGAAACTGTGAAAGACCTGCACAGATGGAAAACTGTGACAGGCCTTAATAAAAAGGAAAATGAAGTCAGATTTCACAGAACATATGTATTCCTAACTAACAAATGAAGGTAACTGCTAAAATGCCCGTGAAGAATTTATTTGAACAAGCGAAACTAAGCTAGTAAAATATTTCTGTGTCTTGTATGAATTAAACCAATAAAATAAGTTATATTTATGAAAGAGGATTGGAAAGAATAGAAAACTCAGTAACAATCTCATATAAAAAAAGGAGACTCCAACCTTCAAAACTTCATGTTAAGACCAATAGATGTGTTTATCTGGGTATAGTACGGCCAGTAGAAATATTCACTATACAGAATAGAATCAGTTTTGTCCTATATGAGACCTATAACTTCCTCTTTTGTGATGTACATACATAAATCATATGAAATGGTACTCTATCACTGTGATCATTGTGGCGGTAAAATTATTAATATTTAAGATTGAGAGGTCAGCCTAAGGGTTATCTTTGCCAAAAGAACATTCCTTTTGACTAAAAGCTAACAGTCTGCAATTGTTTCCAACTCGCCACTTCTGAGCCAAGATACCACTGCCTGTGCCACTCCTATAGGCTCCGCCAACAGCCATCTCTCCGTATTCTCCTGTTATTTACTGTTGGAGTCCTTAGAACTGTGGCAGCAACTTAAGGAGTTCATCCCTCCCAGGGATGGATTCTTGGCTTTATTAACATTGAAATGATTGTTTTTCCTCACCTCTTTCCTTGTTTTCTGAAGCAGTGTACGGGTGGGGTCTCTGCAATCACTTGGCAGAGAAGGGGGAGCGGAGGGGAGACGCTGTCCCAGTGCTCTCTCACTATGATCATAGTTAATAAAGCTTCTGCCTGACCTGTCCTAAATTGTACTTGCTTTGTTATGCACGTGGAGTCCCGAGATTCTCGCACAGCATCTACTGGTTAAAGAATTATAACAACCTGTGCTTGCTGTTTCAGGTGTAGACTGTGATAGTATGAATGACCTTACTCAGGAATCCCATTGAACAAAAAAACCCTAGCAATTGGGAGTTGCTGTATAGAGCTGGGAAGGGAAGGGTTTTCCTTCCTATACAATACAAAAGTTTTGAAAAAGTTTGCCTTCCACAAAAAAAGAAAAAATAAACCTTAAACATTTTCAGCAGCTGAAAATTAGATGGAGGTATTTAATTCCAGTTAATTTTTTCTTTTGAATGATCTGGAAATGTTTGATTTCAGTTTAGAAGGAGTTTTTACTATGGTTAGCTTCACCTGAAATGTTCACTACATGAATATGAAATAAAAAAAAATAATTGAAAAAACAAAGTTTAATTATTGAAATTCATCACCTTTTCCATGAAAAACTATGATTTCAAGAAATCAAAATCTTCATACGAAAACTTTCACTGAGCTCAGCTCTACTCCTTTCTATTTTTGGATTAATTCAAAATTCGAAGTCAATGAGAATTTGTCATTCACTTCAATGGGCTTAGAATTTCTCAGTCACTCATTAATCAGTTAATTAAGAAACTAATATATTTAGGTCCCAATGGAGCAAAGACACACATAAGCTTACACCAATGTCAGCTGAGGTATCTAGGAATTAATATAATACAAATACTTCACTATAATAACCAAAATGTTTTAATTTGCTCAAATACTTATAAAGGAAAGCAGAAGTCTGAAACTCACCACATGGTAGGATTCAATTCTTGCTGATGGTAAGAGTCAAAGTCATCTCGTAGGATAATGCTGTCACTGTGCATTTCAGCTACAAAGAAAAGAAAGCACTATATGAAAAAAATCCAGTGTAATCATCTGGTGCGTTCTAAGTGTTGCCTTACCGAGAGCTGAAGTAATGCATTGTAAAATGAGGAAATCAGCTTTTTAGAGTATGCTAGTTACAAAAGCAGGGTTTTCTCAGTTACAGGTTTTTTTGCTTACTCTGGATCATAGTACCACATAAAATCAAGAATTCTTCCAATCTATCACCAAAGAGCGATGGCTGTGAAAAGATGCAGTCATCAAGTACATACTAGATGTTTTAAGAACTTTTGTTCCAAATTGTTGGTTGTTCTGAACATGCAGAAAAAAATCCCTCCAAATCGAGATTTTGGAAACACTGGCACAAAGAGGGATGAGATATCCTACTTCACTTCTAATAGTCATGGGGGTCATTCTGATAACTCATAAGCAAAAATCCATGAGCTCATTGGAATTTCTCTGCTGCTATCAGTGGAGCTGGCAGTAAAGGCCAGCTCTTTTAAGGAATATAAACTGTGAGTTGTTATGCAAATGTTTCTAACCATCGGTCTGCAAGCTTTGGACTCCATCTTTCCCCCTAGATTTGCGGTGTCATTTATGTATGATGACCAAAATAAACCAAATCCCAAAATTTTGGCAGCTGTATTTGTGTTAAACAGACCTTTCTTTACAAATACTTCCATTACATGAATGAAGTAACTGTCACCTGCTATTCAAACTGAGCAAGGGTGCCAGAATCTGTCCCAGACTAACCAAATGGCAACACGCGGGCTGGTGGGTGCAGGGCTGGAGCTCTGCTGCATGCTCCGTGCCCGGCTTGGAGAGCAGGAGCAGCAGAGCCCTGCTCCTGGGTGCGCCTCAGAGGTCCCCTGTGACAAAACCTTCCTCCCAGCGACCCAGCACCGGTGTGACGGTGCTCCCCCACACTGGGGGTTATGGATCCTCATGGAAACAGATGCTCTAATACATAGCTAGGAAAAAAAGCTCTGCAGCATGATATACTCGCACTGTAAGGGCTCGAAGGCAATAAATAGACAGCAATAAAAATCACAATGAAAAAACAACTAATCAGAATTAGACATAATTCAATTCATTTTATATGAGTCTCATTTTTATTTTAACTCCCCAGAGCTAGTTTCATATGACCTTACAGATTGTTTATTATAATAAAGTTAGTGATTCTGAGTTTTAGTAATAAGAATGACAAATCACCTACCTAGATGAGGATGTAAGGGAGCTTCTGTCGGAGCTGTGGAGAACAAAGCACACAATGCATGAATATCTTCCATGATCAGGGCTTAATTGCAGCATTAAAAATCGATTCAGCATAAAACAAATTGTACAGTACATGTTCTATTAAGTCCCGACATTTTAATTATGAAAAATGTGATACACAGTAAAAGTTATAAAAACATAATAGGAAAGAAAAAAATACTCTCGAATTAAAACAAGCATCAATAATAAATGAAAGACAGAAATGGTTGTACAGCAAGATCACTTCTAGTCTAGGATTATGAGATATTATCAGAAATAATTTGGATTAAGATTCAGTAATTCAATGATTGACTACGAGAGTGGAAATTAGGCTGAACAAAAAAAAATACTCTAGGGGAGACAAAAATGCCACACTTTGACCCTTTATACTGCACTTTTTACATTTTACTAGGTATATTGTTAGAAGAAAAAATCCCCCCAAAAAATTTTCTAAGGCAACAAGCAAGGGATTGATTCAGCAAATCACTGAATCAAACACTTATTTTAAAGCACATTTTTACATACATTGCTGAATCAATTCTCCAGTAAGCCTTTGTCTTCTGAGAAACAGTAAAATACCATAAAGACACACTGTGCATGGGGGCATGTGTGTGAAATGACAAAACCTTATTAAGCAGACTTCTCCTGATACTTTGCAACGGGAGTCTCCATGTAAAATTAAACAAATGGAAACAGAATGTATGTGAAAGGGCACAGCTCCATAAGAAATATGGGGGACTCTAGAAGGTGGCTACACAGTGTGTTGGATACTCCATGGTAGCTACTACATCCATAGTCTTGCCCGATCTTAAATCCAAAGTAAGTTACACTTCTTTCACAGAGAGAAAGAGGATGCATAGAAGCAAGCTCCTGGGGAGCAGCTACCTTGTTTGCCTCTCAGTACCTCGTCCATGCAGCTATATTTCTAGCTGCATTTTGTACTTTGGTAAATAGAACACCAAAAAAAGAGAATTTTTGAAGCCAGGATTCTTTTGATGAATCTGTGTTTCTTGTTGGGCATTGACCTAAATTGTACCAGAAGTCCTGATTTCTTCAGCATATTTGCAAAAAATTACTGAAGTACTGCAATTTCTGTCATAACATCTGACAAATTAAAAATAGATTAAAAATAAACATAAAAACGAATGCAGCAATCTGTGCAGAGCCCTCACACATAGTCATTTGAATAGAAAGTCCAACACAAATCTCAAGAATTTTGTTTTTCTCTTCCTGCTTTCTCCTTAAACACTGGGTTTGCAATCATTCTGTAATGAAATGGCAACATTTCATGGGGAAGTTGGTGATTAAGACGACTAAGCAAGAAACAACTGAGGTATCTGCAGACCAGAAAAGGATGGCAAGCAGTTTGGATTTAGCTTACACAGAAACCTTTGATTTAACTGACTTACAACTTGGGAGACCGACAGGTCTTACTCCATCCAGCAACCTTATATATATATAGACAACACTGAAAATGACCACAGAACCACTGGAAGCTTTACTGCAGCGAAGAGCAAAGGCATTCTTAAGAGTCTGATGCTGAATAGAAATCAGACATGCAGAAATATGAAATCTTTTTTTCTTTATGCGGCTAACTTGCTCCATTTTTTAGACAGGAAACTGATCATGCCATCTTGTCTTCCCCAGCAAAAATGCCAATAATGAGTCTAGCAACGGCCAAGATCTCTCATCACGACGGTACAAAATCTGGAGCAATACAACTCCAATTGCACATTAAGCTTGGCACTGCCTCCAGGATAACGCTGGGCTGCACTGGTGGATACTTCACGGGAAAAGACTGCATTTGTCCCTTGCAGTCCCAGGCATTGTTTTTTTCCTTGGAGGAATGTATAAATTTCTCTAGAAAACTTTTAAAAACTCTTTGCACAGAAGAAATGGATTAACCTGGATTAACTGAATTATTTCCCAGATTTAGCAATGCAAGCTGTTCTGGATTTTACCTGTAGGAAAAGTAGTACATTCTTTGTACTACAAAAAGTAGGCATGAGATTTGAAACACTCCTGATGCTGTAAGAGGTTAAGCCTAAAATAAGACCTCTGTCTCTGATGCTCTGCATTACCCCTTTTCATTAGCTCCAGATCATCACTAAGGGATGATCCACTGCAAGGACACGTGTGGCTGAGAGCCACTCTGCTAGTGCTCATCTGTGAGGAGGATGGTCGTGTCAGGCCACGTCATGGCCAGACTCATTAGTTGGCCACGCAAATTTCCTTAGCCCTTGAGAGTAACCCAATTGAAAGAGACCTTCCTCTCCAACGAGAGCAGTTCAGACCTGACAATGAAAACGAAAGACTAGATTGTCATTCATCCCAGGTTGCTCGGCATCGCTCTTTGGAAGAGGCTTTCTGTGGAAGGCAGTTCAGCCCAGGATACACACAATCACTAAGGATACTTTCTAAAGTTGTTATGCAAAATTTCAGCATTCAGCCAAAAGGCACAGGTATAGCACAAACTTGGAATCTTTAAATTTGCAAATTCCTTTGACTTCAGCTTTTTTTTATACTACTAGCTGTTTATGTGGTTAAAGAATACAAAATTGGGATCTGAGAATTTTTCCTGAAACAGCTCTTTAGTTGTACGCACAGTGTATTGCAAACCAAAACTGCTTACCAATGGACTGAAATGAAGGAAATTGTGCACACACATACTAGTGCTACTGATCACTCATTTAAAAAACTAAAGGTGGAAATAAGCAAACACTTAATGTTGGACAAAAGCTTGTTCTTACAAATAAAGACTTTATGCTGAGGAGGGGTTATGTTTCCCAAATCTCCACAGGATCTGAGAAGCCCAAGCATTTTTGCCTCAGGTATTCCTTCATCTAATTTGTAATTCAAATTCCAGAGCTGAATATGACAAAAGACTGTGAAGATACCATTTAATGAGTGATAAACCTAGACTTTAATCTCCCTATGAACAATTTCTGTATTACATTTTATATTTCATTGCAAAACAGGACTGTGTTGATTTCAAGTGTTGTAGATAAGGTCTGCAAAATAATAGAAATTCAGAACATCGCACAAAAAAACCTGCAGTAGTTTTAAAATATTTTCAGATCTGCCTTTTTTATCAGTTTATAGAACTGCTTATTTTAAAACAATATGGATTGTACAGTAGGCCATACAGTGTGGCTGAAGTCAAATGGAGTTTCCTTGCACAACATGACAAAGCTAAAAAAATTTATTTGGTGCAGAGTAGCTATACAAGGCAAAGATATAACATATTTACTATTAAAAAAAAAATTATATAATACTTGCAAGGGGGAAAAAAGACCATCTTAGTTCATATTTTAAACCTTGATCACTTTCTTAGATGTTCCTTAGGCACTTGGTTGGATGATTTTAAATTTAGAATCAGTATTTGTGTAGTTCCAAAACACATCTTAGCTTCAATAAGAATGTAATTTCCTTTTAAAAAAGTAAAGTAAATGAATTTATTATTTGATTTTTAACTAGCACCCTGGGTATATACAGAGCTTTATAAGAGATTAATTGTACTAAGCAAAGAATGGAAACCGAGCTCAACAGAGTTCACAATCTAAAAGGCGTGAGCAAATACAATATGAGAAAATGTAAGGAAATGTAGGATGCTTGCCTTGTAAGACAAGGCAATCCCTTTGGTAAGGAAAAGCACAGAAGAAAGTACACAATACAAAGTGATTCAGAGAGAGAAAGGCCACAGTCAAACTGGAAGCGTGAGAAACTTGAGGAAAGTAATGGGGAATTCAGAAGTCAATGGGGTCATTGTGGGGCTCTGTGTCAATGGGATGAGGGAGAATGAAGGCATCTTTTGGAGTAAAAGGTTAAAATTTTCTATGGATGAAGTAAGGCTACTGAAAGGTTAAATCAATAGAAAAATATGCCCTGTTTTGGTTAAACTGGAAGGGAGGGAAATACGAGGGAAGTGGGAAGGGAATGTCATCTTCAGGTAGAGAAGCTGGAATATGAGGAGGGAAACAAGATTTGGTGACGGTCCTGATGTCAGTGGAAAAATAAGAATCAAAATTGTTAAACATAGTAATGGCTAACTGTTAAGCAAAACCAGTCTCCATTCAGAAAAAAAGAGCTAACATAATACAAATTAAACACATGTTCCAGCAACGTCAGTTTGTACTATTGACACCCATATTCCATAGATCTCTGGGGTCAAGCATGTGTACAGGGATAGGTAGGGAATACAGCATAGGTAAACATTCCTAAAACTCACTGGAAAATAAATAGACTTTTTTTTTCCCAGAACCCTGGACTTTTATTTAAAATATAAAGGAAAAGTGAATTACAGAAACACAAATGCTCAAATGCTCGCAGACAAACACTGTGCTCAGAGTTCAACAGCCAGCAGCCATTAGCTGTTGCTCATCAATTCATCACAAACGAGATGTGAGACGAGGTATATTCTATTTTGCAGATTATGAAAAAGTCTAATCTCCTTGTCATTAGCAGCTAGATGAAGATGAAAAAGAAAATGAATGCTTTTATTTAGACTCCTGCCAATACTTTCTCTCTACTAGTAAACAAAATTGCTATTGAGTGATAGAGGCTGAACATCCCCCTAGAGAGAGTCAGTGTGTTGCCTGGGGGCTGCTGCATTATTCTTGCTGACACATAAGCCAAGGAACAATATGTCAGTTCTGAACTCCAGTCTTCTGTTCTGTAAAATACCGCTCTGGTCAAGCCTGAGAGCCTGCAATCTGTTTTGCATTTGTTTTTCAGAGTGTTCTTAAATCCATATTTACAAGGTACAAAATAGGCCTAAAAGGTCTTCCACAAACATTCAGGCAGAAGCTATCAAAGAGAGTCTGGGCCAATTCTTAGGATTTACTTTCATAGGGGGACATCTGTCAGACCATAGAGTGGTTTCTTAAGAAAGGAATACCAATCCTATAATTTGTGGCATTGAGTATGAGACTGTAAAAAATTCTGGGAACTATGCGGAAAGGAATGATTTTGTGCTATGAGGGAACAACATCCTTCATCTTTTTCATCTCTTAGGTTTTACTGTTCAGAGATTCTTCTTCAGTCAGTCAGAACTAAATTACAAATCTCCCAGTATGGTCCTTATTCCAAAGAACTGTAGTACTGGTCCAAAGTTACATAGTGTACCAGGAACATAGTCTCCTTAATTCTTTAAAACTATTTGATGCAGCAAAGGCAGGCAGGGTTGTGTGACGTGAGTGCCGGTTGCATCCATCCCTGCGTTGCGAGCTGTTCCTCCCAGCAGCATCGCTGTTTTCATACAGACCTAAACTCTTTTGAGGTCTGCAGTGCTATGCAGCCGGGTCTGATGTTTTGCCAACTCCATTTTAATTATGCTACTGTTTATTAATGTATGATTTTTGTTCTATTCAAGCCAGGAATAAATATGAATCAATCTGCACAATAATAAGTTTACCTTATTTTCCATTTATTTTGCTATTAGATCAACAAGTTAAAGATATTGTTAATTAAAGATATAATTAATGGCAAGAATATAATCAGTCATTAACATCCTTATTTGTCCTTAAAAGTATTTATAAGACATCTATCTTTTCTATGTTGGCTTATACAGTTCTTGTTTTCCTGCCTATTAGTGCTGGATTAACTCTTTTGTCTGATAATCTTTATGTCTCTTTTCTTCAATATCAGTAAAATTCTTATAAACTTTAAAGCTTACATCAGTTCTCAAAGATCTCTCTAGCTTCCTAAAATATTTATTATATGCTGAACACACAGCTTTTCAAGCAATTATTTTACTTTCCTTGGTGTCTTTGCCTATGGCATCATTCCTTATTCCATTTACATTATACATAGGGCTGCTTGTTTGCCATTGCCATCCCTTAAGGCTGCCCTTTATCATCCTCTAATTCTCTTCAAAATAAGAACTACACTTTCCTTTCACTGCACAAATCCCATTAACTCTATTAGGATTTACTAATGCACATCTGAGAGTGGACAGCCACAGTGAACACGATTTCTGAGATTCCTTGCTTTATGTATATCTTTTGTACTAGTTATTATGAAGTCTGATATCATCTCCAGTGAACATACTTATTAAAAAGATATCCTGTAATAAACCTATGAAGTTGCCCTGTGGTTTTATTTTCTTTACCTAATATGTCACATCATTCACTACAGCATTTCAGTATAGTAATGTTTAGGGCCAGAAACAGACCATAAAACCTCATTTATATCAATATACCTTGCTGTTTTGCATATATCTTAATATGATATTTGCATCTAAATAAATTTACTAATTCTTTCTGAAGGAATCCTTTGTTTACATTAATAGTATTGATGAAACTCTGATTGTCTTCATGGAATGAAAGAAGCGAGGTTTGCTTCAAAGAAAGCATCTTTTATTTGAATAGGAAAATTAATCCTAATAGTATAAGAGCTGTAATAGTACACATTGGTTAGGGGCTAATGCAATGCACTTTGTCTGCTGAAGAAATAAGAACAAAAGAGCAGAGGAGAGCCTGGTGCTGGAACGGATGGGAGGAAGGGCAATGGGCAAATGGGTGGTTGACTAGCTGGGTCAGGAAAACAGTGGCCAAGCTAGGAAACTAAGGGGAGAGAGGTTGTAGTGAGGATAAAAATCTGAGATAATCATAGAATCATTTAGGTTGGAAAAGACCTTTAAGATCATCGAGTCCAACCGTTAATCTAACACTGCCAAGTCCACCACCAAACCATGTCCCTAAGCGCCACGTCTACAGGTCTTTTAAATACCTCCAGGGATGGTTACTCTACCACTTCCCTGGGCAGCCTGTTCCAAGGCCTGACAACCTTTTTGGTGGAGAAATTTTTCCTAATATCCAGTCTAAACCTCCCCTGGTGCAACTTGAGGCCATTTCCTCTCGTCCTATCGCTAGTTACTTGGGAGAAGAGACCAACCCCCACCTCACTACAACCTCCTTTCAGGTAGTTGTAGAGCGCGATGAGGTCTCCCCTCAGCCTCCTCTTCTCCAGGCTAAACAGCCCCAGTTCCCTCAGCCGCTCCTCAGAAGACTTGTTCTCTAGACCCTTCACCAGCTTCGTTGCCCTTCTCTGGACACGCTCCAGCACCTCAATGTCCTTCTTGTAGTGAGGGGCCCAAAACTGAACACAGTAAAGGACAGAGAAGGACCAAGAGAACCTCTGAGAAGCTTGCACATCAATACTGCAGGGAAATATGATGACTACATGGCTGTCATACACTGTGAACTGCTCATAAAACAGTACTTCTGGGTGATCCTTGACTAGGTCAAAACTGGTGTTTGCAGGGTTACCACAATGACATCAAATATTCTGGAGGACACAAATCCACAAAGTCTCTGAAGTGACTGTATAAAGCAAACAGAATTGCTGGGAAAATCACAGGTAACACAAAAATCATGAGGATGCAGGAGACTGCGACAAGGTGGGGAAGCTGGAGGCCCTTTCAGGGAAGCGGTGCAGGACATGGCTATCAGTGGTTGGGTGGGAGGAGAAGGCAAAGGGACTGTCACGGCTGAGCAGCCAGCGAAGGCCCAGGGATGGCATGTCTCAGCATCTTTTATTCTCCACACACAACCAATACACAAATCCCATTTTCTCCTAGTCCTGCAGAGTCCCTGTGAACTCAGGGACAGCAGGCAGTACCCTAATGACTTATTGTCCTAACCAGCGTAAGTATTGCTAAAATGGGGATTTGAGGTTAGGAGAAATTGGAGAAATGTAAAGCAGAGAAGGGTGAAAGAATTACAATTTCTGCTGTCAACTCTCCTACTAAAAAATCCCAGTACAGCATGTCTGCAGAAAGGACTGTCAAGGCCTGGATGGATGTATTTCTACTCACTAGTCTCTGCTTATCAAGGTATTTTCTTCTAGCAGGGAGAAACCTTGTTGCTTTGCCTATATTCTCCTTGACCTGCTGCCAGTTCTGACACTGATAACCGTATATTTCCTTTCAGCTTGCTTGCACATAGCTTTCATCGTGCTGGTCACTGCCAGCTCTCTGGCTCTCTGTCACTCTGCCATCAACATGTCTTTTACTTCCTTCTCCTTTCCTTACCTGTTCTGGCCACCACAGACTGCCTTTGGCCACGGTGCGCTCGCTACGCAGCCATGCTTTGGAGAGTTTCATCTGCTTATGAGGCTTTTCACCATTTTATGCTGATGACTCTGCATATTGACTTTTCCACTCTTGACTTGTGTCCATCCAGCGAGTAGCCTGTGCAAGGTATCCTCACCATCCTCCTTAGCACATCCCAAATGGTGTTTCTGCCAGCACTTCTGTTCCCAAACCCCCTATACTAGTCACCAAAACACTACTCTTCCACACCCACATTATGGGGGTACAATTTATCTCCTGTTCTGAATGCCAAATGCACTTTGGTAACTTCTCCAGATGTTTTTCCTTCCACACAGTAAAAATATGATACATGCCTAGCTGAATCACCCTCCATCCAGATCATTATAACACTCCCTCCTGATTGCCAGCATCTGTGTTACATTTTTCTAATTCATTCATATATATATGAATGAGACATGTATATGTGTGTATGTGTGTATGACATATATACAAATACAACTAATTCTAACTTCCCAGCTTGTTAGCTAACATCTTCAGTCACCTCTCTGAATCCCCCTTCTTACTTCCTATTAAAATATTAAAATACTGAAAACTCAAATACCGAAACTGAAAATTGAAATAATTTCCCCTCATTGTCATGGAGGTACTATTCATACCTTACACGAATAACTCAGTATATGCTCCTGACATAATGTTCAACAGCTTCCTATTGCAAAAACCATTGCACAGATACTCCCAAACTCATAGGAAAAAAAAAGCCCTATAGCTCTAATGCCACCAAAAAACATATTTTGGGGGATTTTTTCTTCTTTGTTAATATGACAACACATTTATAATTATGAAATATTTATTTTAGACTGGTTGGCCCATGTTTCACTGTCTCTTTTCACAGAAATTCCTTTCTCTCCTATACCAAAAATGATGGATACTTTCTCTACTCCGCACTGTTTCAGTGCAGCAGGTTCAAAGCAGTGTGCTGTTTGTAGACAACAGCTCACAACAGGATATTTGGTTTTAGGTTATTTATCAAAAGGATATATATGATAAGCTGTGCAAACAATTAGATTTTTAAAGTTTGCTTAAGTCAAACATTTTGTTTAGCTATAAAAATGATCAAATGTTGTAGGTGATGGGCAAAAATTTGATGGCCTACTTTCACAAAATGGGAAGGCAGGTTCTTCACAAAGATACATGTGAGCTGGATGGTAAACGAAGCTTTTGCTACAGGCATATTGCATTTTTTGCTTATAGTTAAGTTAAAACTCAGCTTGCGGTTTTGACAAAAAACAAATGTTGGTTGTTACAGGCTGATTTCAGGTACGTGTGTAATGTAATAAGATTCACTTTTGTACATTCCCCAACATTTAGTAGAGAGGACAGAAGGGTTTCCCAGAGAGCTAATGGGAAGTATGAAAAAGAAATTATCAGTTTTAAAAATATAAAGAAGATCCTGACACTACGTTTTTTACGAAATAGCTTTCATGATGAGTTACACCAACATGCAAGTACAATGGAAAACCACATGTGCCAGATATTTTTAATATGATGGTGGCTCTTACCTCCCTGTTCACACAGCTGTTGTGCTAAGGCATCCTTGAATATAACTTGGCCCCTATGAGTAGCTGTAGCCCTGTGAACATAAAAAAGACAACAATAAATAACGTAGTATACTTATTTATATATGCATATGTATATCTATATGCATGACTGATCAAATCAGAAGTCCCATTCTGCTTTCTTCCTGTGCTCTTCTTTTTTCCCTCTTTTAAATTCATAGAATAATTTGTAGGGATTTTTTCTGTGCATAGCAAAAGAAAAGTTCCTAAACCAAAATGGCTAGGTTGGTAGCACAGGGATTCAATGAAGGACATGAGTAAGAGTAAGCATATCGCAAAGCTAAGCACATCCGTCTGCCTGAGAAAACGTGTCTGTCTCAGGGCAGAACAGAAGAAATGGTTGCAGAGCTGCTGCTCTGTGAAATTAATATTCACACGATCCAATAGGCAATAGCAATGACAGTACTGTTACATGCTACTGATAGAAATGTAGAGATTGAATGGGTGTCCAGAAATGCTCTCTGGAAACAAAGGGAGAGACCAGTGTGGTCACTGCTCCAGGCCTTTGTCAAACATCTCCAAAAAAGGAGACCCTGCAACATTTCTTGGTATACTGCATTGGGTTTTGCTGCCAATTGAGTTGTTCTTTCTTTTTATTTCCCTCATTGTCTAGAGAAACCAAAGTAGTTCACTTTCTCCTTTTTTTTTGTTGGGAAATCATCATCATGCTCTTTTTTTCCCTCTTTTTCTCAAATTAACAAGCCCAGTACCTTCACACTGCCTGTCCTCTAGCCATTCACTTTCTGAACAATGTACCATTGGTCTCCTCTGGTCTGCCTCAATCTGTCTCCATCTTTGAGGAAGTGATATGCCTATAGCTGCATGTAGAGTTTCTTACTTTTGGTCTCACCAGTTTTGTCTAAAGAATAATGATTTCCCATTAATGACCTACAACTAACAAACCAGCTAACGTACCATGGAGAAAGACTCGTCATCTTGTTTTCTCTTAATCAGAAAGACATACAATGCAATTTGATTTGTTTTTCTCTTACAGAGCTGTCATGCTAACAGTGCTAGTTATTCTTTATTTCCAGTTGCTCATTTCATTCCTCTTTTCTAAGAAGTGTAGTACTTCAAAACTTCAGTTTTACCTTGGAGATTTCAAAACCTTTTAGTATTTGCCAGTGTTGCCTTTGAAGTCTTATGTCTTGCTGCCAAAGTTCTTCCAAGATCTGTCTAGACTCATACACACTCTTCATACTGTTCTTTATCCTTTCTCCAAGTCAGTAATGAAAATAATTAACATTAATGTGCTCAAGATAGATCCATATGAACTCCTTGAAATAGCCTCTCCGTTCAACAGTAAAACATTGAAAGCAACTTTATGAGTGTGATTTTTCAGCCAGCTGTGTGCCCTCTCTGAGGGATCACGCCTCACTTGCTTATGAAAATGTCAGGAAGGAATGGTCCAAAAAGAAAAGTCAAAATATGTAATTTTTTTCTTAGCTACTAGGCCAGTTACACTGACAAGGAAGAACAACAGAAGTAACACATCTAATATTACATTTTTCAGATATGGTGGATTCTTAAGGTAAAACCCATCTGCAAACTGTCAGAGTACAAGTAGGAGTAAACAAAAACTTCTCTGGGATCTAATTTGCTTCCTGCTCATTTAGAAGAGCTCTATTTACACTAATGTATGTGTCCAGAAATGCAAAACTATGGCCGCCTGATGCTCCTAGGGTTTTAAGGGCACTCTTCCTCTGCTTGTGGGAAGGAGAGCTGTATCGCTTTTTCTGGCTGCTTGGGCTTTCAGAGGTACATGTAAAGCCGGAGCTGAGCTTTACATGTAGCAACAGTATTTTGGCCAGGGATGGGATGGCATTACCAGCATGAGGTTTTGGTTGTAATCCCTACCATGTGTACCAGGGAAACTGTTTTAGGATTTCCAACACTTCTGTGAAATACGGCAAAACATCATGCCGTTGTTCTTCCTTAGCATTTCTTCATCCGTTGTCGTGACCAGTGACCATACTGAGTACAGAGTAAAATAAAAACAATCACATCGCCCCAGCACGATGGAAAGAAAGGCAAGAAAGCTGAGACCTTAAGTCTTATTTAAAAGCATGAATTAAAGTATTTCTTAAATCTTTATTGTTATGAATATGCAAGAAAGCACGATCACTACATACATTTCTGCAAATTCCCTCACGGGTGTATGTGGACACACAAGTCAGAAGGGGACCAAACAATCTCCAAAATAAACTTGTGCCCACGCGTCTTTAAAAGGACCAGATATGGTGACTTCCTCTAGCAGACGAAATGGCAGGGCATCCCACAGCCAGCTTTGGGTCCAACCCACATGAACAGACATGTTTTGCAAACATGTTTCATTGTGGGAATTCCATGTTTTTAGAAAGAAAAAGTGGCTCACCGTGCTCCTGGGCACATACAAGGAAATGCCACACCTAAAGCACAGAAGGTATTTTGTACATTTCTATCCCTCCCCTAGGCTGGCAGGGTGGAAGAGAGGGCTCTTTGCAGACAGTGAGAAAAAAACCTTACATTAGCAGTGGACTGGGATTTCAGAGATGCTGTTTATGCAACAGCCCGGGATACGACGACGGCAACCACAGAATTCCTTTATGAGACAGATAGGAGCAAACTCTCGAAACATGGACCACATGCAGAGAGGGAGCTCGAGTATGTGTCTGAATGCAAACAAATACCAAATAATACCAATAATACCAAACTGTGTACCGTTTACTGGATCTCTGCATGCGTGTGAGAAAAAGGGGATTTGGGGAGAGAGCCAGCAGCCAGCTGAATGATCATCATCTTTCTGTGTCTATCATCCCTTGCTTGATAATGGAGAGTAGGAGCCAACTATTGCTGCTGCCTAGCAGGAGCGATCTGCACCCTGGGGACAACAGTGCCGCGCAGTAAGGGCACCGCTTCCTGCGGCACATGCTCACGTTAGCATTAGTTTTGCAATGGGCATATGCATGAGTTCTGCACCGGCAGGTGCAGCTTCAGAGAATTATTAAGGGTTTTGCTACTGTCAGTTTACTAGTATTATCTGCTTGGTTTTCTCTGTATTTATGCTTTATTCATGGAACAAATGACAATAATGCAGTGCAATTATGCATGAACTAAGCCACTTTTAGAAAGAAGTGCAAAACATGCCTTTTCTGTATTGAACTTTCTTTGTTGGTGATGTTCCTACCTGACAGGTAAGATTAATGGAACAGGATTATGAATTTGGATTTTTCTCTTTTAAAAATATGTAACATATCTAAAAACATATCCATCCCTATGTGGACACTCAAGTATAAAACCTACATAATATTTATAGTAATTATAATAAAAATAATATTGGCAATGCCTGAAAAAGACTCTACTAGAGAAAGAAAATTATTCAACTGTTCATTATGGGGTTTTGTTTTCTTGACGTGTATATTCATTGACTGATATCTGTGCTGTTTTTCAAAAGTTTCTGTACAGTCTTTAATGTAGTTAAATATTGCTTAGATGAGGGATACTTAATAACTATTAATTGGTGTTACTCCACACCAGTCTATAGTCCCACTCTGTCATTGTATACTATTTATTTCCAGGTAAAGGGCAAGTGACTAATCAAATCTAACCTGTCAGTCAGCCAAAAGGCAAGAAGCATGCTCCATGTGTCCCCAGAGGTAATTCCTCCCTAGGAATGAATCTTTCCAAAAGGGTGAGAAATAAAAGAAAAATGGGAGGGAACAGGAACATGCTGACATGGTAAGTGAGAGCTTAGAAAGAAAAACAACTTAGAGGTAATAAGGTTCCTCCTTATATTAACTTCACACTTCCATTAGCCTAGATGTATTTGGCTGCTTGGGGCTGCGCAAGAGAGAGGAAAATGTGTAAGTAGCCAGAGGAGATAATCTGCTGACAGAGGAAGAAAGAGGTCTGAACACAAGACGACTGTATCAGGTGTCAAGGCTCACTGTCAGTTCAAGGCATGAATAACCTCACGCTTCAATTACAGCAATTCTGTAAAGAGTTTTGCTTCCTAAACCACAACTATTCAAGTTGAAATCGGATGCCATAAAGACTTTTAAATTGTCTGTCACTGAAAAGTAAAAAGAGAAATATGACTTGCTGATTCTCTACTTGAACTATATATAATCCACGTCACCTGTGAAAGAGGACTTGAAGTGCCACCCTGCTCAAGTGCTAACAAGCTTAAAAACACTTTATTCGAGTGCAGTGTTGCCAGCTCCTCCGAACATAGCCTCGGTAATACCAATTTGTCCCCTGTGTGATGACACAAATCATTCTGGGTGGTTTGGGAGAAAGAAATCCAGAGACACTTGCATACATTCATGAACCTGTAGATAGGGAGACGTCCCTCCAGCCTCCTGTTGCTTAGAAGCAGCACGCTGCGCTGTGCTCCCAGGAGCAGAGGACCTGTCCCAGACCTTCCCCTGAAGCTCTCAACATCTGGTCGTGCTCTGGGGTTCACTCTGCCCTTACAGGGGTGCTTGGTATCTGCCCAGTGCTTTCCCTGGTGAGGGAAGGCGCTGGGACAAATTCATTTGGGAGGGGTCTGGGAAAAGACTCAGGTTTCCTACACTAAAATATCCCATCCCATGACACCCCCAAGAAGACTTTCAACAGGACCAAGGAAAACAAGGTTATTTTTTTACCTGCATTTGCAGAGTTTAACCCTGTGCCCGCCGCTAGCAGCTGCATTGCATATCTGTACGCAATGGTTCGTGACTGCTTCCACTGGAGGAAATTTAGGGTGACATCCACAATGCCAGCTCCAGGGAAATCAGTGACTGACTATACTAAGCTGAGACTGTTCCTCCCAAACCCCACAGTGCTGTGCCCCCAAATCAGGTCTGATCCACCGACAGCAGGGACTGCACTCCCTCCCTGCTGCTGCGGGGGAGATGGTCGGTGCTGGGCGTCTGACGAGCCAGGGCTGGAATGGAAAACAAAGCAATGCATACCCAGTAATTGCTGTCATGGTTTTATATCGAGGTATTTTGTATTTCACATTGGATTCCCATGCATTGCTAACACACTTTCATTAACAAGCTGCATATTAAAGCAAGTGTTTCAGCTCAGGAGAGCACAGCAGGGCAGGAGGGTACATGGGACTGAGCCGTGCGTGGGCACTGCCTGTGCTGCCGGGCACTGCCTGCTCCACATGTGGAAAGGATGCACGGCAGCACTGCCCTTAAGCCAGGGTAGATATTTGCCCTCTTTAGGCAAATAAACTGGGTTTTAATGCATTATTAAATTAGCACGACCATCTCTGTTTGTCCTGGTTTAGTTGTTGTCTTTTTAAAAAAAATACACATACCCCCAAATGCCATTTAATTAAGAGGTCTCCAAATAAATTCAAAAGCAAGATGAGGAATAAGCCTTATGGAGGTTAAGTGCACAGGGCAGGTGTGTCCAGTCTTTCTTGGTGGGAGTGTGAAACACAGTGCCCTACAAAGATGGTTTAATGACCACTCACTGTGCGCAGCAGGAGGTGAGGCCGAGCTGGTGTGCATTTCAGCCTGTGTCTCCTACCATGGCTGAAACCTCCAGTGACAATTTCTTCCAACAGCAGCCAAGACCAACATTTTAAACCTGACCGGGAGACAGCACCAGCATCGGGGCCAGCAGGAAAAATGCACAGAGCACTCTTGGCTGTTGGTGCAGAAGGTGCTTCGGTGGGAAGCTTTCAGCTACTGGTTAAATGCCTCTAAGTTGTTTTTTCAGTTTCAGTCATCTGGCTTGAGCATATTCACGGAAATCTGGCAAGTAAGATGCAATTATTTATGTAATGATTATTCAGGAGACTGGAATTAGCACGCTTGCTCTAAAAGCCTCGACCAAGGTGAAAAGACTTCAGAGGGAAAGGATTAAAGTGACCAGCAAAAGCTAGGGTATGTGCCAGAGGGCAAAGAGCAATCACTTCATTTGGGGCAGCTGTCCTGGCTGAAGTTTGTGGTTTACATTCATAAATTATGCTCCTGACTTATTTCATGGGTGAATTAAGACTCCTTTGCCTTAATATAGAGTAAATGCAAGAGGAACAGGAGCCACCTCACTTCCTCTCTTGTCTCTGAATTTATCTCTGGGATTGCCCATGTAGGGA
>NW_009186871.1:127611-129426 GCF_000690835.1 Fulmarus glacialis
AGTCAACCTAAGGGCGCACTGAATAGCCTTATTACAATTAAAATTTTGTTATAATTTTTTTTGAAAATCATAATAAAGTCTAAGAGACAGAAAATACAGAGCAAATGTCAAAAGCCTTCTCAGCAAGAGCCAATAAACACCAAGGAAAGAAATCAAAGTCTCCTTTTGCAAATGTCTTCGGTATTAAACCAACATTTAAAGCCACATGTGTGCATTTCTGCCTATGGAAGCGAGCGCATGTGTATCCATATCGACTAGCTTTAGCTGAGACCACATTGCCATCAAGGAAGCATGCATCAAAACATTGACAGGGCTGGCAGAAACTGTCACTGGGTTGAGATAAAACACACTGTGTGCAGAAATGGGCTATTTCTCCCTCCCACACACTATCTATGCACTCTGAAAAGCTAATCGTAACTCTTTCAATGCTAGACCCAACCTGCATCCAGCTAGTTTTGCAGAACTTTTCTCTCATTCAGTGCACCCCATGCAAAACATCCATTTTTAAAACCTACAACTTCAACCACACTTTAACCGAGGCACTTTTAAAGTGTGCAGTGATCCGTGCACACTTTTGTGCGTTGGCCTGATGTGTACATTTTCGACTGTACACATGGTCCAGCGCACACTTATAAGATACTTACAAGACATAAGGCAGATTTTGTTGTTGCTCTTTGGCATTTTAAAGAAAAAAGTTATATGCTTGAGAGACAATATGATGAATTGGGGTAAATATAAGGAGGGGAACGTTAAATGGTAACATCAGCCCAAGATGAAGTGGATTTAAATTTTTATGGTTTAACATAGAAACCTATGTTAGACTGTGTACCATTAGGAAGTGTTGGTCTGATTAGGGATTGATTTAAGCACCCATTTAAGTGCTTTCTTTAACAAAGATTTGAATAAAACAAATGTCCTCAAGTAGAAAAATAAATGAGACGAACTGTATTATGAGAATGGATCTAAGGCTACAGCACTGGAAGCAGAAGGGTGCACAGGCAGCTCCAGCCCCTACACTTCAGAGTTTATAAGAACTTTCTTTTGTAGTCCCAAAACCCACCAAACTTTTGTACTCACAAAAGTACAAAAGAGGGATACAACAGAACAGTAAATATGCATTATGAAAGAGGAAAAAAGTAAGAATAACCAATTCAAACTGTATATAAACATTTTCATCCTCCTCTCCCTTGTATCAGAGAATAAAAATATGGGTTTTTTTAATTCTATCTGGAATGATTAGAGCTTCTTGCTGACTGAAAGCAGATTAGGACAATACTTTCTTCTCAGCTACAGGAAATACATCATTTTCATTAGTATTTTGCATTGTGTGATTATAAAGAAAAGCATATTCTATTTTTTCTACAATTTAAATAAAGGGTTATTGCAGTGGCATCTGCCAAGCAGTCAGCTCATACAAATAGTAGAACAGGCAGCCATTGTCTCTCTACTGACACAGTGCCAACAACTAGGTCTCTGTTTTCCACCTTTTTCAGTGTTCGGGAGAGGCTGCTGTCCTTGTCTTAGGTTTTGCAATCTATTGTACTTTATTATCTAGGAAAACATCGATTGCATGGATTTTAGGTTTTTAATGCATTGAGTATTTATAAGAATTTAAAATCTATATTTAGTCCTAAGCTAATGATTTTATTACATCTTTTTTGTATAAAAAATACTGTTTTTCCCAAATTTTGCTTGTGTAGTCTTCTAAAGCCTATATTCAATCAAGATATCATTCAATCACCTAAATTATCCTTCAAGAAGAAAAAAGTCTTTGTCTTTGCCTGTGTCATAGAATCATAGAATCGTTTAGGTGGG
>NW_009186872.1:0-253 GCF_000690835.1 Fulmarus glacialis
GGGGTGGTCAGAGGAGGAAAGGGGATGGGGTCTTGCGCCCCACTTCTGCCACGCACCATGCCCGACTTCTGTCCCCGACACGCCGGGGAGTGAGTTACTGCTGGCCTGCTGCCCTGGCCCGGGTGCCAGAGGGCACACCAGGGGCACAGGGCTCGGTCACTGCTGCAGCACTGCCCCTGCAAACCGCTCCTGCAAGTGGTTGCTCTGGACTTGAACAGCAAAAATCCTGTGGCTGGTGGCCCCTTTTGTGTCA
>NW_009186872.1:308-7672 GCF_000690835.1 Fulmarus glacialis
TGCAACACACTGCCTTTTTAAGTCAGCAGTAGGCAGGCAGCTTATAGTCTGCTGAGGGAGTTGAACTAGGGAACTTCCCTCCCTCTTCAAGAGCCTCACTAGAGGCATTTCTCTAACACCATCAAGGAAAAAAGTAGAGTTCTCCCAAGAACTGGGAGAAACTCACGTTAAGAAACATCTAAAGTGGCAGCCCCTCTGTGCGAACAATGGGAGGAAGCAGGCAGAAAGCCTATGAGGGCTTGTATTTTATTTACAGCATGTCAGAATACCACCAAGTAAAGCGCAGTAAACAAAAGTTTTTGCCCAAGGAAGCGTACAATTAAAGAGCCAAGCAAACACAATGCAACTAAGTCCTAAAGCAACTTATGGGCTCTGTGCCAATACCAACTTGGTAGGTATAAAAATAAACACATGATTTGCTCTGGGTGTTGCTAAGCAGTTCATTTGAGGAGCCACCGCAAATACCATTGAGAACAGAGTGAGTTAAGTGGTTTTGTTTGAGGCTTAAGTGGAATAGCCACAACTCGCAGCAATTCTCACCCCTCAGAGCCAGCTGCGAGTAAACCAACTATAGTTCACCCTCCCCGATCCATGGGTGACAGTGCTACATGCTGGAAAGTTTGGCCTTGAGCCACATTGCCTCTGCTGTTTCACTTGAAGTCCTGTTTAAAAGATTTGACCACATGATTGCTTTCCTAAAGATGCTATAGTATCACTAAGCCACCAAAAAAGCAATCCTAGAGAAAGGCTGTGGATATATTCACGGATCTTGTGGCAGTACTGGCTCAGGGGAAAATGTCTGAAGGGCAGAGATATGTTTGGACAAGAGTAGTGAGCTCCCTGCTCTGTGCTGCTTCCTACTGTGAAAGTTGCAGTACTTTCCAAACAGCTTCTGTCTTGTACAGATGTGACCTGCCACCATCACTTCTGGAAAGGAGCAGGCCGGTAATCAATGGGCTAAACCCACCTATTTTAATTGGATGCTAACTCAGTACGAGTTGGAGCAGGAAACAGAACAAAAGACAGAGGACAGGACTGAAATGTAGTTTTAACAGGTAGTTGAAAATGCATGATTACCCACAGCTATCAAACATACGACAAACCCATTTGCAGTTTATCATAAAGGCTATCATGACAACAGCATGCAAGGAAGTAATGGACAAACAGCAATTGTCTTCTCCCTGCTATTCACCAAGGGCAAATGTGCATTAAGCTTTGCTTTCTGTTATGCCAATGCAATATCTCTGAAATCTATGAAGTTGGCATAGACAAAGGCATATTTAATCTCTTATGTCCAAAGCTGATGCTGTCACCTATGCAGAAGGCCAGCACAAGACTTACGCCTCACATCAGCATTATTTCAAGAAACTTACCCATACTAAAGGCATATGCTAGGAAGAGTCTGTCAGTGATGCACATCCAAGAAAATAATCATTACAGACCAGACACTGATCTACTTGCACTGTAGCCTTTTGAAAACTCTTCATCCTTCCCATATTTGCATTCAGCTTGGGCATACAAAAGCATGAGCAACGAGAAGCTGTTCCCAGGCTGAATTCACCCAATCCTAACTGCTGTTAAGCAGTTTCATAAAGGTAACTGAAGTGAACCACAGTAACTTCTGAAAAGTGTCAGGCTAACAGTCTCCATGTCAGCTACTATGTAGAAGACATACCAGAACAGATTCTTATCATCATCTGAACAGAACTTTGAAGGAGAAGTTTTTCTAGGGCTTGGAAGAACTTTGTTTCCAGGTGGGAAACAACCAGAGAGAGTCTCATGAGACTTTTACCTGTCTTAATATCTCTGGCCTTCATTAACTGCACTCAATTTAATAGCCAGGCCAAGATTAAAATGAAAGTGATTTCTCTTCCATGCTCCCCAAATCTTCGTTGGGAGAGAGAGAACCTGCCTAGAATAGCTCTTCTATTTAGAGATGTGAAACAGTTCATACAGACATAAAACAATGCAGCCATTTACATAAAATGTCCGTACAATGTATCAAAAATTGTTTTATCAATAAGATTTCTGCATAATATTATATTCTGGGTAAATACAAATACCGAACTAAGTCAATTCAGTCTCTTCCTTAAGCAGAAAACACAAGATGCAACAATTTAGGCATTAACATCTAGACGAGATTCAAAATGGTTTTCAAAACCACCATATTCTATGCTCCAGAAAGGTTTGGCTAATTTTACTGGAAGAGTAATTTTTCTTCTGAAATGCCTTGGGAATTTGAACTGTATGGAGAACATGAACAATACCGTACTCAGATCCAACAAATATTAAATTCCTCTCTCTTTCTTTATCCTTTACCCCCTTTTGCTGACAGGGAAAGCAAAGTACAAAGACCAGAGGCAGAAGTGGAGTCTAGGTGTACATTCCCAGAGCTCTGCCCACCATGCTCAGAGGTTCTTCATTAAACAACTTGTTTCAACTTACATCGCAAAGAGCAAATTTACACCTTGCAGTGACGGCACACTACAAGATATATCCCAAGCTACTATATTTACATAATATGGTAGTAGGCAAAGGCTGGAACTTGGGTCAGGAGGCACTACTGCCATATCAGTTTGATAAATGCTGCTTTTTCCTGCCAACTCAGCTATCTCTTCCTTGCATTCCTTTGCTCAGAGAAAGTAGACCCCGAATAACATGTAAGAGCAATCTTTGCCTTTAATCAAAATTATATTAGTGCCTCTTTGAAAACACACTTTAAAATCAGATTCTGACTCAGCCATTGAAAGAAGATTGGATTAGCATTTGGATTAGCATTAATAGGATTGGTTTGTAATTTGAACATAAACTGGCACCACCATCAACAGGTGCCCCATCCGTTGTTCAACAACTTTATGGAAATCATACCAGCAAACTGTACTGGAAGAATATGCTTTACAAAGCAGCTTTTTCATTTTCCCTACCCCAGATTCTATCATCTAGGAGTCATTGCAGACACGCTGCCTCTGCACCCACCATCCTCCCCCAAGGAGGTAGAAAGAAATTAGACCTTTGCACAATAGCTCTGGATGTAAGATCGCATAAGCTTTGTTGTTGTTCACACACGCCACCACAATTATTCCAACACATACTCATCCTTAACGGCTCTTTTGTACTGGGGTAGATGCAGCGACCGAAAAAAAAAAAGGCTTTCCATTGGCATGGCAGTAAGAACCACAATGCCTCCCTTGACGGGAAAAGATTAATTTACATTGTCCTGAATACTGAAAGCAGACAACTACCAGCCCTTGACAACATAAACCTCCAGAATTTTTTTCTTTCTGCTGAAGACTTGCAAAAGCTTCAGAGATTGCAACTAAATCCTTTCAGTATATAAAGGCACACATTTTTTTTTTCATGCATTACAGAGGACATGTAGAACCTGTAGAAGTGTCATAGCCAAATAACAATGTAAGAAAAATATACTAAGCCAGGCAATGGCCTGAGCTGGAATGCTTTTAATGATATTTATACATCCAAGTACCTGTTGAGAAAAGAATGTAATTCCAAACACACTTACTCTTAATTCCGAACACATTCTGTTTTACTGGTGACCCAAGTTCTTTTCCTTACAATAGAGCAGAGAAACTCCTCTCAGGACAAAGCCTCTGTCAAAGGATGCTCCCCATCATTATTAGTTTTTTTGGTGTTGCAAGATGTGTAATTATAGAAATCAAACCTTGCACAAAACATGGTTTGCATGCTAATTTATGCAGAAAAAGATCAACACAATAGGCAGTGCCATGTGTTAGAGGCAATACAGAGCCACCTGAGGATGGGAGCTCAGAAAAGAATGCTATCTACTGACACTATTGCCCCCTGAAAACATCTGCCCACCTAATGATCCAAACCTGCTGAAACTGGGCAGGGAAAGTTGCTCTAGCTGTACACTTAAGGTCCTAGGCAGCAAAGCTGAAGGTTGATTGGTTGGTTAATACTTCCAGGACTAAATTCAAGCCTGGCTTCTATAGAGGTGTGCCTGCTGACACGAGGTTCAATCTGGTTTAAGCAGCCTTCGGAGCCAAACCAGGAGACTGCTGAGGAAGTGAGGGAAATGCGAGATCTGTCCTCTAGAGCTGACATTGTTTTTCCAAAGTCAAAAGATAATTGCTTATTTCAAGAAGGGGTGATGCTGAGTGCCATTCCATCAGCAGTTATAGGGCTTCAGTGATACAGCAGTGTAGAACTCAAGGAAAGCAGCTGACGAGGAGGGTGCAATGAAGGTCGGGAGAACGCTTTAAGCTCCGTTCCTATATCCTCCTTGAAGTCACCATAGAATCTGAGAGGCAGCCCTAAAGAGCAGACACCACATTGAGTCAGAGAAAACACCAGGCAGTAGAGCAGCTCAGAGCCAAGTGTTGCACGTCAGCCACCCACTAGAAATGGGTTGCACTACACTCTTTTACTTGGAAGGACTGAGAAATTCTCTGGCAGCAGATACACTTGCTTTGTGGCTGCTCATGCCAGTGAAACAGCCAAAGAGGCTGTCCAGGATCCAAGAACAAGCCTTGAGATGGCAACTGTTGGCAACATAATACAGGTCATGTTTGTCGAGCTTTCCACTCTCAAAAATCAGGACAGGACAGTGACAAAACACCACATTGAGAGGGAAAGGAGGAAGAAGCAAGCAAACCTAACGGTACAATTTTTATCGAGATTGCTGCAGACACACAGAAAAAGCCTAAGTTAATCAGCATCTACCGATTGAAAACAAAAGCTAAAACCTGCCATGCCTACATACTGGTTTGCTCATACGATAATCTTTCTGGTTAGATATCTCATTCTTTCAATATGGACTAGCTCAGATTTCGTCTCTTGCCTCTCCAATCTAACCCACACTCTCCAATCTCCAATATTACTGATATTTGCTCTGCTTTATTGAGCCCTTTCTGATTTTTCCATTAAAATAAGAGGAAGACAGTGATAAAATTGCAGGGTCTCTCCATTTCAGTGGATAAGCACATGACATCTATTTTTTCCATGTGGAAAAGTCTATCAGTTTCCCAGTGTTATTTTTCATAAAGGCAGCCTGTTTTTTCTAAAACATTGTTATAGTGGCTTAATGTGTTGCTAGGAAGCCTTCTTCCCAGAGCCTGATTGCTGGTCCATAGCAGAGCAGAATGTTAGGAAAGATCAGCAGGAGGAAGGACTATGATAAATGCAAGAAGATTTGTTGATGAATATCAGCTTGATCCTAAATCCATCTTTTTTTACGAAATGAGGGACTGGGTACTTGAAAAAAAAACCTGAATACATTCAGGAGAACAAAAGTTAAATGCTAAAGGAGTAATCAGACAGCACAGCTCTAAGGTGCTTTAGACAGTACGCTATTTTTAGTTATCTGTTTCCTAACTGAAATGCCGAAGGGAGAGAGAGAGGCTGTGATACCAGGATTTTTAGAAGCATCTATGGAGCGTTTCTGTTCTGCAGTGCAGCAGCTGTTTGCACAGACATACCCAACCTCAATTTCCACTGGCTTTCTCAGGCACAGACCAATCTCAGCTAGGGCAAGCTGCTCATCCTGCTTCTGGGAGCGACACTGTGAAGTGGCTGAACTCTGCCACAGGTCCGCAGCTCATGGCACCCAGCCAGGCTTGTGGCATGACAGACAACCTGCATGAACCATGCTCACACTCCAGTCATACTATGAGCGAGGTAAGGCAGAGGAGCCCAAGGAATCAGGGAAAGAATGGTAGCTGAAGTTGAGGCTACCCTATTCCGCAGGATGGAGACTTTCACACCATCCTGCCATGCCACCCATGTCACTGACTGAAGTTAGACCTACCCTGACTGTCACAGCTAAGAAACTCAGAGTGGCACAGCTAGGCTGGCATTAAATAGCCATAGAGCTGTGGTATCAAACAGCTTATCTGAAGCTGCAAATCATCTGCAGGAAGCAAGGGAGATACTTGTGTAGTTAGCCCCTCTGAGTTCTCCGCTACTATAGGTATATTGCAGTCAATAACCAAGTAAGACTGTCAGTGATAAAAAGCCATTATAGCTTGACAATAGCATACACATTTCTTTATACCATGTTTAGAGAGTTTGGAAAATTCCATCATAGATGAACTGGAAATGCACAAATAACTCCTAAAAAAGCATTTTTCCCCCAGGACTTGCACCATGGTTTCTGCTGGTACACAAGTTATTTCAGAACCAGCTCACAAAAACATTCACGGGTAAAGAAATTCAGTTTTAGTTTTTTTTTTATTTGCTGCATATTCAGAAGGAACAAATATTCTCAGTTCACTCAGGGCTGGTTCCTCCTCCAAATTCAGCTAAAAAATTCAGTTAATAATTTGGTAAAACAATGTAGGGTGGGTGGGTGGAAGGCCCCGCAACCCATATTTTTCTATCCGTCAACCCACAAAGGCCCAGACTGAGTCAAGAGACTGACTCTGCAGCCTGCTGTGCATATGCTGGGTGACTCCATGCACATCACTTCATTTCCCTGAGCGCCATTTCCTCCTGTCTGTAAAGAGAGGCAGGTGACGCATTTCCTCATCTGTAAGACAATTCTAGATCTATTACTATTTCAGTAATGGTTTCTCTTGAAGCAAGCAAGACTCACGTACTGTAACTCCCAAACTGCTAGCTTCTTCCTTCTTTAGAAGGTATCTGATCTTCACTTTACATTTTGAGGAAACAGCTTCCTAAAGTATTCACAGCTTCCTGCCAGTAGACAATTATCATTGTCCTGCTGATACATACAGAGTGAGACCGCATACTAGGCACTGGCTTTCAATACCCACTTTGTCTGTAGTCAAAGGAGTAAAAAAAAAAGGCTCCACCTGTAGGCAAAGTCATGGAATGCTGTGCAAAGGAGAGGGAAAAATCTCAACATTAATTAGAAACTTCTGTAGAAGTCATAGACTGGGAAGGATTGGACAAAGCTGACACTGTAGTGGCAGAACTCTGTGCTCTAATTTGTAAAGTAGATTGTCTCAAGGGTCTATTTAAACAAATTAATGCAATAATGCAGCTGAGATGCAGTGAAAGCACAATGACTCAACTTCCTCTGGAGATACCGCTAGTAATAGGTCTACTAGGTACCAGCAGTGATATCATTTAGCTTCTTCAACATGGTAAGAAGGTGTGGATTGAAGAAGTGATATGCACCTTTCAATCCTGCTAAGATGGATCAGATCCAGTTAGGTTACTGTCTCAGCAAAAGTTACACGGTGCTATTAAGAATCATAGAATCATAGAATCATTAAGGTTGGAAAAGACCTCTAAGGTCAACAAGTCCAACCGTCAACCCAACACCATCATGCCCACTAAACCATGTCCCTAAGCGCCTCATCTACACGTCTTTTAAATACTTCCAGGGATGGTGACTCTACCACTTCCCTGGGCAGCCTGTT
>NW_009186872.1:7724-18330 GCF_000690835.1 Fulmarus glacialis
GGGGAGGCCATTTCCTCTCGTCCTATCGCTGGTTACTTGGCAGAAGAGACCAACAGCCACCTGGCTACAACCTCCTTTCAGGTAGTTGTAGAGCGCAATGAGGTCTCCCCTCAGCCTCCTCTGCTCCAGGCTAAACAGCCCCAGTTCCCTCAGCTGTTCCTCATAAGACTTGTTCTCTAGACCCTTCACCAGCTTCGTTGCCAAGAAGATTAAAAAAAACATTTTCCATTGTTAGAGTGTTTCCAAATAAAGCAAGAAAGTACACACCTTGGGCATACCAACCTATCCACTTTCCTAAACATCTGTCAAAACGGAAAAGTAAAAACATTTATTATCCAAATCAAAAAACACTGACACAGTACATTGGAAAGACAATGCTACTTGGTGCTCTGGAGACTTGAAACTGCTCTGCGGGCATCTGACAGACTTTAGCAAGCTTTCCTCCCTCACATGTATGTGGAGCTTTTTTCAGCTCACACAATCTCTAGTCAACAGATAAATCTTCCCCTGGCTCAGCTTTGCTAAGACATGCTAACTAGGACCACAAATGCAACTGGATTGCTCAGTTCCAAAATCAGGCCTCCATATAAGCCAGGGCAATGCCATCAGAAGAGCAAGTTAGTAATCCACGAGTGGAGACACTGAAAAGGCCAGTGCATTCAAGAGGGTGAAATTCCCATGCACAGCCGCTCCTCCCCACCATTCCCACTGCTATTAATAACTTCTCGTTAGGGAAGTCTTCATGCTGATGTTAAATGTTGCTCTACACCCCCTGCCTCAGACTAATAACTTACTTACAGAACATTTTTTTCTCGGCACCCATGTCCCTCTTATTTATCAGTACCGTGTAAGAGAAGGTTATGGAACCATCTGCATAACGCAGAAACTATGCTTCCAAGGCTGACATTTTCAAACTCCTTCATAACACTTCAAAGCTCAGCTACTCCAGGTTACAGTCAGCATTTCCCTTTCTCTGACAAAGGGAATTTTGCTACATTTTTGACACCGAGTCTTCATCCTGGAGCCACAGTACCTGGTGAGTTTTCAAAGAATATTACTGGACTGCAGATATTTTTTTCCCCTGCTTCCCTGCCACAACCCAATTTACCCTACCTTTTGGCACAAGCCAGGTGCATTAAGCAGACATTCATGGTTTTCAAATGTTTTGGGGAAGATTCAACCTGGCAGCAAGGTTATAGTGGAGAGAGATTTGGCTCTTCCACTTTTTCTGCTTCTGCATAACTCACTGCCTAAAGGGTCAGTGTCACATGACCTACAGGACTAAACATACACAAGGCAAAATAAATCCATTGCATCTTTCCCATAGCATTGACACTCACTGATGCAGAGCCCTGCCCTGTCTGGGACTAGGTGGCTGGCCTCTGCTGGTCTTAGACTGGTAATATGCTGGACCCCTTCTTAGTAAGACCCACAAGGCGCAACATGTCACCAACTTTCACCCCAGTGCTGGGGAGTTCTGGCTGTGCCTGCAGGAAAAGTCCAAGCCTGCAAATGTTTCCAGGCTGTTCTTCAGGTTCTGGGAATGGGTTGAAATCTGGATTAGAAAACAGTTTATTGGGGCTTAGATTCAGAGACAAGATGTGCCATCAACAGCTTTGTCACGAAGCAGAAAAGCAAAGCCCCTGGACCCTAAGAGCATATATTTTAGGGCCAGCACACTCCCACCCCACCCCCCACCCCAAAACCCGAGGCTAATGAGGGCTGTTGGAAAAGCAAAGGGTGATGTTTCAGAAAGGGAACAAATGTGCTAGTTGCTGACTTTTCTTTGATGGGCTGTATTATTCTCTGGGCAGCCTTCGTCTGACACAGTTGGTTCTATTTTGGAGAGATTTCAGGACACTGGAAGAGCCAGCTTAAGGAGCTGTCTATATGGAATAGCCCAGCTTGATCTCCCTTGAGCGACTCAGTTTGGGTCCATTTGAACAATGCTATTTATGTTTCATTAATCCTGTGGACTTTTTGTTCCGTGCCAGCTCAAAAAGGGACAGAAATTGCTACAGTGAGTTAAAAAAAGGAAGACGAAGAAGAAAGAAAAAGAGAAAGAGTCAGCATGTGCATTTTAAGAGGTTTATTAATAACTGACACCTATGGTGCCACCTCCTGCTGATACAATCATTGTTAAGCATGTACTTCTGAAGTGGTTAGAAATCCACACTGGAAGTCTTGACAACAGAAGCAACCACTCTTTTCTTTCTTCCCCTTTTAAAGAAGTTTACTTGTTCTCTGTCTCCTTCCTGCTCACCCAGTTCTGTTTGGCTGTTTTTTCCTCAGCCTAAATACTCAGACTGGTTGCAGAAGCCAGAGAGGAAAGCCAGAAGGATGGGGGTTGAGGGTGGGGGGGGGAAGGCAGCAGCAGCAGCCTTTCGTTTCATTGGCGCTACTTAGTTTCATATTCAGAACAAGCTTCTTTTCCCTATTGAAAGACAACAGACAATTACGGAGTGCATAACCTTTCATTTGAATTTCAGCCATATTTACAAACCTCAGAGACGAATGAAAGTTCCAGTGAAAACACCTTGACAGTGAACTAGCATTCATGCAGCTGCCTGCACTGGTATAGCCCGCAGAATTTACAGTATGAAGACCAGGTTCTTTGCAGATTGCCCCAAACTGAAGGCCAAATGCCTGACAATTGCTGAGCACCAAACTCCAACTGAAATTGCAGGAGCTTGTCTCTACCAAGAATTCACTGGAACAACTAAAGACCAACTCCCCAGACATGAACCTTCATAACATTGCTATTTTCATGTTTGACTCACAAAAGGAAAGGAATAGCCAAACACAAAAAATTAAATCAGTGCAATAAATAAATGAGACACAGATTCCCAAGAGGGGTTAAAGCCTGCAGAAATTTGGCATTGCTTAATTTCTATCAGGCAGATGCAAGTAAGATGTCTCAAGTTTTTGTTCTGCTCATTAGAAGGCTGAGCAAAACTTCCCTGAAGACAAAGGAGGTGGTAGCAGAAAAAGAATTGCAATTTAATTTCAAAAAAATCAGCATTTTCTGCCCGTGACTTCATCAACACTGATTGTTCTCTTGCTCTCCATTTGGTTTGATCAAGATAACTTCACTGACTATCACTTGCCCAGAGACAAGTGCATTACAGCGTAAGAATTTAGACTGCTGTAACTAAGTGATAACTGATTAGCACTGCTTCAATTTCAATGAGGGAGTAAACTTCAAAGGCATCTTGAATAGCTTAAGGTAAATCTTTTCTATCAGTATAAGTCAAGATCTAATGAACAACAATATGAAAAAGAAATCAGCCTAACAGAGTTAGGACATGTTACCAGAAACAACTAGTTTTCCTTTCAGATGTCAGCACGCAGGACAGACTAATGAGACATTGGTTTTCCTTGTCAAGCTCACTACAATTTCCAACCGCCTCCCTTTTTCATTGCACTTTGTCTATTTTAAAATAATCTGCCCACACAGAGAAACACTACATGGTACGTCAGGTATAAACAGCCAAGACAACATGTGCCCTGAAAGTGAGCTGAACAGAACACAAGACACCAGTCCATTCTAGGTACTCTCACAGGGTTTACTGTACAAAGAGGAGTTGGTGCCAGACAGGCAGTGCCAAGTTTTTGAGGGCCTCACAGCAGTTTCCAGCTGGGCCAGAAGACCAGCCTTTTGCTATGTTAGCCCAGAGACCTGCTAAGCCCAAAGCTGCCACTGCTGCAGCACAGAGTGCAGGGGACGGGGCAGACATCTTTCCTCCAGACAGGGCACCTTAAAACACCAGCCACAAAACAGCAGTGCTCTATTGCTGTCGTTTGACTTCCAGTTCAAACACAGCCTGTAGAGAGACTCTGTACAGTTAGTAATCCCACACAGGTCCCTGCTGAAGGACTTTTATAACTACAGGGATAATGAAGGGCTGTTGACTGGTAGAATGGGGAATCTATTGACAGCCATTTCACTCATAAAATGATCTAAGTTATAGCCTTTCCTCCAAGCCTATTAAATCTTACTGTTTCCTAATCTCTGACACATGCACAAACAGAAAGCCAAAACCTTTCTTAAAAGAGGCAACAACAAAGGAATTCTAATCAGTTAACACAGACCAGAGTAAGTCTTTCTGCAGACAATCTTCTTTGTAGGACACCCACACTTCCTCCTTCTCCCAGCTCCTGTCTAAATCTTCCACAAATAATAAGCCCAATTTACATTACACAATGACCAGGCTGAGATAAACCACAGGGCTTGGCAGGCTAGAGCATCCCTCAGCTTTCAGTCCTGCAGGTTTATTCCTCAACAACAGGGTGCTGTTATACATTGATCCAGCCCTTTCAGATCAGGGCTGCATCCATTCCCAACCATGTAGGCTGGCTCAAGGTCAGGTTTATGTAATGGGGTTACGAGAAACAACACTGAAACAGATCCTAAGCGAACTAGATCAAAACACCAGTGACATTCAATCCCTAGTGATTTTAGTGGGAGTCCAAAGGACTAGCAAGCAGCTTCAAAAATCACCACAGTGAGCCAGGTTCTGGCTCCACAGAGTTTTCAGATACCAGAGGGTGGAGGACTGTGCTTAATGCATAAGGAAAGGTTACAATTCTCAGTATATACAAAGTACCATTAAAAAAAAAAAATCTGTATTATCTAAGTCCTGAGAAAACATTCCTCCCTATATTAAACAGCTAACTGAGCATGACTGAGAGCTACTCAGACATTAATTCATTCTCTCTCTTTATTCCCAGTCCTTCCTCCCCCAGTTCTCATGCTAATCTAATGGTCTGGTGCACCATGTATTCCCCATAGGAAGCCTACCTACATTAACCTCCAGAGAGCTGGCCTGCTCCAGAAACCTGAGCTCAGAGCAGGGACAGTCTCACTCCTCCAACTGGCACTCAGGCAGTTTTCCCAGCCCCAGAAGGAAACACATAAGGTATTCCAGCAACACCTTCTACCGAGTGAGGTGGAAACAGTGAGCACATAGCCCCAACATGGTCCCAAGCTGCAGCATTTTCACCCTGGTTACCTTCTCATACAGGCTAAGACCAGTAACACCAGAGTCACTGCAACTGTGGCCAGTCTAACCCACCCAGCTCCTTTGCTCCTGCACAGAACCGCTGGCTCTTGCCTTCTCCTGGCCACTATGAGATTGCTTCATCTTGGCCCCTTGAGCCCCTAGCCACAGCAACAGCACCCTCTCAAGTATCACCCGCGGCATGTACCCCAGTTTGTCAGGGTGACCCTATCTTTTCTGTGTGTGCCTCTGGCACAGCCAGACTGAAAATACAAACCTCCGCTGAGGAAAAATGGGGCAAAAGGGAAGCACGGACTACAAGCTTGATGCTGTGGGACCATATTCTGTGTTTTTTGAAAGCTGGAATCTGTAGCTAGATTTACATGCATATATGTGGTATGGTACAGTAGGAATTTGATTGAAGGAACACTCATGTAGCTCATGAATTAGCTCTGAATTCAGCAATTTTTACAGCCATGCCTATATAATAGCTTTAAAAGTTATGCATGTCCGAAAGCATCTTGGCAAATCACGGGGCTGCTTAAAAGAACATTTAAACCCAAAAAGTAAATATATTAAAAATCAGTCCTTGAAAAATACCGCTCAGTAGCAGTGACTGCCTTCATTTCCTGAAAAGAGAAATCCTCCTACAGCAAAAAGAATAAAGAAAACAACCAGTAAAGAAAGACATTGTCTCCACTAAATGAGTGGAAGTAAGGATTGAACTTTGAAAACTGGGTTACATTTCCTTCTATACAGGATAGTAACTGCAATTTAAAATGAAATCCTGTTTTGCATTTATTTCAGTTGTTCTCAATGAAATAGTTCAGAAGGCAGGTTCTGCCAGTCAGGTTTCTGTTCCACATTAATATTGTAGTAGTGCTTAGGAGCTCCAGTAGTCAGGTGCTTCCCTCCATGTGCTAGGAGCTGTGTGAACCAAGGCATCCCTTTTACCAACATGCTGCAACCTCTGTAACACAAGAGACAAGGGGCAGACACAAATGCACAGGTGAAACATAAGGAAACAGATGATAAATGACCAGTTGGGACCACTGTCCTTTAACCTGCTTCTTTTCTCTCAAACCAGACTACCATCCTAAAACATAAGTGCAATCTAGTACTTCAAGCATGCTGCAAGAGAGAATATGGCGTCTTCTGAGGAAAAATATACTTGAAAACTATTATGTTCCTCCAGGACATACTTGAGTCGATATACTGAAGCAGATCTTCTATTTGGCTGATAACTGACATGTACGTCATGAACAGAGCTCCTTTTCCTATTGCTGGTGAATCAGTTCTCAAAAAAAACCCCAAACCAAAAAACTCCCACCGCTTTTTCCTGGTGGAAGAAAAGTCCATAGAGAAGCAGGATGTGCAGAAAGTTAGCCTCCAGGAGTAACCCAGAGACAAAGCAAGCCAAAGAGAAGAAAGCAGTTCAATTATGCTCTTACACTGATGTTAATGGAAGTTGATTAGGTCCAGCATTAGTAGAAAAAAGTAGCTCTTCAAAGCACTGGTAGACCCCACACTGTTGCCATAACTACCTCACTCCAAGAAGCACACCAATTTAATTTCTACAGTTAAATATTTACAGAGTAGATTGCATGTATTCAGGAGTTGCAGGAGCTGCTCATAGAATGCATATGCGTAGTCCTGTCTTCAGGGTCCTCACAGAAGATTTCCAGAGTCACCACTTACCCCCTTGATTCATCGCTCCCTACACACCTAGTTATCTATCAGTAAGGAGGAGCACGGCTGCCCCAGGAGGGAGGACAAGCCAGGAGCCGAGGGTACCCAAGGCACAGGCTGGGAAGTGACTGCCCCAGCAGGACACAGTCCCACAGCACCTGAGCAAGGCAGGATGGTGACAGTGACAGGTCCCACTGACAGCCCAGGCATCACTGGACCACACAAGGCAACAAGTCGCAGTCAAGATCAGGTGAGTCTGGATGAGCAGGGGGGGACATGGCTGTACCTGTGGCACAGCTTCGACAAGGACTGGGGACTTGCCTGAGGGGGCTCTTGGCCATGGACAGAGGTCCCAGACAGGCTAGTCAGGGCAATTAATGCCTGTTGGTGCACCCAGGATATGGCACTGCCCTTGCACCAAACTGCTCTGATACGCTTCTACCAGCCATCACCTAAATCACCCCGAACCACTCTGTAAACTTTAATTCTACTTCAGCTATATATGACTGCAGCAACTGATATTTGTTGGAATCATCAACACGCCTATAGAACCACTGAATTCTTTCATCCTGTTTTTGCTTCATCCCTCTCACAGCTCTGACATTGAAGAAACTTGCACATAATCAAGAAAAAAAAAAAAAAAGCCTGCAAAGATCTTACAATGAAATCTAGTCCAGATCCATGGAAGTGGATCCTCTGCAACACCAGGTAGAATAGTAAGTTTTGGATATCTAACCTGTTCCTAAAGACTTTCAGCAATGAGAAACAGCACAGTCTCCCAGAAAATGTATTCTTCACTATCTGTACCATTAAAATACTCTTTAAATCTGAAACTGCCTCTGGTACTCCCCCATGACTTAGCTTTAAAGAAGAATGGACTCAGATGCATTATAGTGCTTTAAAGAAGTGCACAGCCAGTTAACATGGCTCATTAGATGCATCGTTAACAACTGCAGTGGTATTATAGTTGCACATTTCAGCCCCATATATAGTCTCTATCAATATACTGTATGAGAACTATGCACATTGTCCTGGTTTTGGCTGGGATAGAGTTAAATTTCTTCCTAGTGCTGTGTTTTGGATTCAGTATGAGGAGAATGTTGATAACACACTGATGTTTTCAGTTGTTGCTAAGTACCCTGCTAGTCCAAGGACAGCTCCCATGCTCTGCCAGGTGCACACGACAGGAGGGAGCACAGCCAGGACAGCTAGCCCAGCTGGCCAACAGGGTATTCCATACCATGTGATGTCATTCTCAGTATATGAATGGTAGGTGTGTTCCAGGAAGAAGCGATCGCTTCTTGGTTATCGGACAGTGCAGGTGGTGAGCAATTGCATTGTGCAATCACTCGTTTCGTATATTCTATCATTACTATTATTATTTTCCCTTTTCTGTTCTATTAAACTATCTTTGTCTCAACCCATGAATGTTTTCTCACTCTTACCCTTCCGATTCTCTCCCTGTCCCACTGGGGGGGGGAAGCGAGCGGCTGCATGGTATTTGGCTGCCTGCCAGGTTAAATCACGACAACATGTATGTTTATCCAGCTTGATGCCAATTTGTCCCTTAGGAACAATGACATGCAGAGTCACTTTAAGATGTAGCCCTACAATTCTGAATTTTTTCAGGGTTGCGCTGGTTTTGGCTGGGGTAGAGTTCATTTTCTTCATAGTAGCTAGTATGGGGCTTTGTTTTGGATTTGTGCTGGAAACAGCGTTGATAACACAGGGATGTTTTAGTTACTGCTGAGCAGTGCTTAAACACAGTCAAGGCCTTTTCTGCTCCTCACCCCACCCCACCAGCGAGAGGCTGGGGGTGCACAAGAAGTTGAGAGGGGACATAGCTGGGACAGCTGACCCCAGCTGACCAAAGGGGTATTCCATACCATATGACGTCATGCTCAGCATATAAAGCTGGGGGAAGAAGAAGGAAAGGGGGGACGTCTGGAGTGATGGCGTTTGTCTTCCCAAGTCACCGTTATGCGTGACAGAGCCCTGCTTTCCTGGAGATGGCTGAACACCTGCCTGCCGATGGGAAGAAGTGAATGAATTCCTTGTTTTGCTTTGCTTGCGCACATGGCTTTTGCTTTACCTGTTAAACTGTCTTTATCTCAACCCACGAGTTTTCTCACTTTTACCCTTCCGAATCTCTCCCTGTTCCACTGGGGGGAGCGGGGTGAGTGGCTGCATGGTGGTTAGTTTCTGTCTGGGGTTAAACCACAACAAGGGTAGAAACTTCATAATTGTCCAGCTTCCATGTGTAAATAACGCATTACAAAATCCTTTAGTTAAGTTCCTTAGGAAGGACTGGAGAGTGTGAAGTCAGGGATCCTACCTGAAGCATTCACTCTCCACACGTTTCTGCTCCAAGGTGGCATCCAAATGCCACAAAATTCTCATCCAGAATAAAAGTTCACTTTGGCATCATCAGTCAGAGGATACCACTCATGGCACCATGAGATTTAAGAAAGAAAATATGTTTACCTTGACAGATGACCATGTTACTTCAAGGCATATGGTAGTCTGACTCTTGTAATGTTTCCAGGTACTCCCTTGTATGTTGGGTGCTGACTATTCCAAATGGGTTCAGATGGCAGTTATCTTAAATTAAAACTATGTTCAGTCCTAAGAAACAAGTGTTGTTTATTAAAAAATAAAATATCTTGAAAATACTTCCACAAGGATATATACACATACATAGAGACACTATGGCTTTAATCTTTTGGACTTAAAAACAGGCTTATCTCTTATCTTAGAAACAAAAAAGATAGTGCTTTAAATTACAGAAGTCACACATCAGCAAAGTCACACATCAGCAAAGTCACACATCAGCAAAGTCACACATCAGCAGTAACATTTACATCATTACATTTGGTGTAAATTTCAAGACAAACAAAACAGTAAACCAGGCTTCAATAAAAACAAAATTATTTTTAAAATGTGTGTTCTAATTAGAGGAAATAAAAATAATCTTAGAAGGTTAAAAATGATTGTTATAGGTTGAACACTATTGGAGAAAAAAATATTTGTCAAAGGAAACAGACTGTCATATTGTTTTTTGGGTTACCTCAAGGGTTGATTTCGCATTTGCCTAGAATACTACCATAAATAATTATTAGTCATTGCTTGCTCCAGACATAACCCAAACTAGTACATTGATTACTTGGAAATGAACAAGTTAATTCAATATTGCAGAAGTGTCAATTGTTCATTTATTTTGTTGTTCTTGATTTCAGTGGGATTCTTAAGAGTAAGGAATGTGGGTTCGGATCACTAAATGCTTATAAAATCATAATTTTAGACTAGTTTGAGAAAAAAAGGAAGAAAATCTCCATCGTGTGCTTCTATTGAAAGGTCTCATTTGTCTGTGCATAACGTACTAGTGATATTCAGAAACCAACAGAAGAGGTACTACATTCAGAAGTTGATTGCAAGAGTCCAAGCAGGCTGTTGGCCTATAAGTACAGCCAATGCTAAGTGTTTACATCTCCTTAATGCTGTGCCATGAGAATCTTTCTTTTGGATAGCCATATCCGCAAAAGAACTAATCCTAGTATATATGCTAAGCATGGTGGTCTGACAACATCTTAAATGATACTGAAAGCCCTAAAGATCAAACCAAACAGCTTTTACTCTGGACAGTTCCATCTTTGCTTTAGAAATACAATAACGCTTCATTCTTCCAACACAATTACCAGATATATTCAATGCATTTTACTGAGAAGAATAAATTAAACCCCATAGCTCCCTTATGAGGTAGGTAAGTCACATTCTCTCCGTTTTAAAGGAGAAAATTGAGGCACAGTACAACTAAGTACGTGACACTGCTTGAACCCAGTCCTCCTCCCAGTATTTTATTCTAATAAGAAGATCACACATAAAAATGAATGACGTAATACAAGTATATGAATGGATCG
>NW_009186872.1:18361-37363 GCF_000690835.1 Fulmarus glacialis
AAAATATATAAACTTCACCTGTAACAGTTTACTTCATTCTATTGAAACACTGGCTAAAAAACCCCAAAAGTCCTGATAAATGCAGTATAATAAAGTCTGAAAAGGAAAACATGATAATGGTTTTATAAAAACCTGAGATGAATCCTTGATGGACTTAATTCATTTAGTGAACAGAATCTCCAAGACTTTAAAAAAAAAAACATGAAAAATGAGATCATCTGGTAAGACTGTTAGACTGAGGCTGACGCTGCATTTGATAATAGGGCAGATTTGAAAGCATTTACTGCGCTGGCTGCAAAAACTCTGACGTGAACACAGCTTCTGCATAATCCTCACAAACATCCTGCAGCTCTGCTGCCACATCACATAGGGCTTCTTCTGTTAGTTGCTCTGCAAGACTGAGGGAGAGGGAAGGAAAAAAAGAAAAGGAAAAGATTCAGAAAGTCAGATTTCAAATTCCAGTCATTCACTCCATTGATATCAATGCTCTGATTTTAAAAGACAAATACTCATGTTTTTTCATTCTTTCTACTGCTTAGCCCAAGAAAAGATCTGATACGTGTTCTGATGTGTGTTGTGTAAGATACCAGAAGTTCTTTCCTCAGTCTGGTTCATAGCAAAGGACATACTTCAGGCTTAAAAATGTTGAGAGATCTCAGTTGCTTCCCTTTTTCAAACTCTTAGATACTAATCCTGCTTTGGAAATGAGACTTAACATACTATGGTACTCATCCAAAGGCCACTGAAGTAAATGGGAAGCTTCTTACTGATTTTAGCTGCCACTGAATCAGGCCGTACTGAGAGCAATAAAGTTTAAGGAAAAGTGAGATGAGACATTTCAATTTTCAGTGATCTCTGGACCACAGCAGATGTTACAGAAGGCAAAACTATTTTAGTGTAAGAACACAACTGTTTACTGGCCTTTTGAAAACTTCTTTTCAGAGTTTTGCATATATTCTAAAATATCATAAAGTTAGTCTTTCTAAGACCTTTTGAGCATAGTATGGGACTGTTTCTTTTACACATTGTGTGATACTATTTTGCATAAAAAGATTTATAATGCCCTCTGGTGATAAGAATAAGTCAATGAAGCATGCTGGATATGGGATTGCATTTGTAGTTTGATTCCAAGTAACAACATGTATCAGGCAAATGTCAGCAGTGGAATTCAGCTGTCAGAAGGAGAGATTCACTGTCATTTAATCCATCTGCCATTCCCAAGAAGGTGCCAGTCCTTGAACCACCCAGCCTCACACCAATTATGAAAAGGAGTACAGTTCAGAAGGCAGAGTGACAGTACTGAGAACTGACAAGGCATATTTCAGTGGTTTAGTTCAGTAGATTCAAATGCAGTGGTCTAACCACAGTTATTAAAACATTTGCCTACTTTGCCCTGGTTGGGCAAACCGTCAACACACATGATTAACTTCATACATGCAAGTCATCTCAAATATTGCAGGACCTGTGCCTGGAAACACTGATGCACATGTCAAATGTTACTCAAATGAGCTGTATCACTGATTTCAAAGTTACTACATTAAAAATGTGTGCAGAAGTTGAAAAACTCTCAGCAATTAAGCCTGATATCCAATCTGCCAATACAGACAATTATGGCAAACCAGTTCATCTACAACCACTGAAGTTAGATTTTGTAATTCTTTCACAATACTCCAGGGTTTTCTTCTTTCGTTTCTCTCCTCTCATAGTCAGAACTCTTCTGATTTCCACTCTGCAGGGAATTAACTGCACCTCTATGCCAACTGATGTTGTGCCAGTATTTCTTCAGTTCTGAAAGAACAGGACTGGCAAGGTTCAAGTTCAGCCTATATTCCCATGGTTTTTTTGGGCTGGGACTTTACAAGACCAATAGGTGATTTCTCAAATATATCATACATACAGAGAACGATTTCTAGGCAATCACTCAAGAAAAGTGCAAGGAAATGATAACCAGTGATATCACTTAGTTGCTTATACCTGTTACTGAGCAATCAAAACACTTATTCGAGCTTCAGTGCAAGGTGGGTATTTCAGCTTACATTGCCCTGCTTGCTTAGCAGACATTGAGTGTGATAAACAATTTTTCTTTGCCAAGAAGTGAACAGCAGAGAGACTGTTACTTACTGCTTCTTCACCTCTTCTATTCGTACTGAGGGATGGTAAGCCACCTATGTCACACTTCCCACAGTGAACTCCATGAAGCATTAAGACTTGTGGAAGAGGAAGCACTGAAATCTGCACTAAGGCCAGTGGTCTCTTTTTAAAGAGTATCTACTGTTGTTCCTTGAAACATCAACTTCATAATCTCTCACCACAAAGATTAAAACTTGCACAGTTATTTACAGTGCTTTATTTCTTTTTCTCTCAGCAAAAAAAAAAAAAGTTAATTTTGTTTTCCTTCAATCTACCTGTTGATAATAGTCTTCTGAAAATAATTTAAGTTACCCTATATTTCACACAGTTGTTTTTGTGGTAACACCATAGAAAGATGTGAAAAATAATCACTGCTCCAGGACATTCTGCTCTGATATCCTTTCGTTTTATTCAACTATCTTAAAAATCCGTGAACACCGAGTACCAGTAGAGAAAGAGTCCAATAGCCGACTGCTTCTGGTTTTCAATTTGAAATTTAAATGGCTCCCTCCCCACTCCTTTCCTGAATAAGGACAGAAAAACCTGTTCATCAGCTGATACATTCACTTCAAAAACACAAGGATAGTTCATATACCTCTCAGCAATCTGCCATGGATTGAAACTGCCTACCGCCTCATGGGAAATAAGCTTTAAGTGATGCTTGTATCTGCTGTTATAATCCAAGATGCTCTGGAGCATATGCTTTGGCACAGAGACACACACATAGCATCCTTTCTGTAGAGAATTCCAAGTCAAGGGCTGCGGAACGTCACTTCCAGTCTGCAATTTCTCCTCTGCTTCTTTGTTTTCATCAATATCACTGGAAATATAAAACAGTCATTAAGCCAGAACTAGATTTTCAAGTATCTTTTTGAAGGATCAGAAAATCTCTTCGAACAGTAACCATCATTTTCTGTAATGAAAATATTACAATGAAGACACACAGCTCATATGCACCACAGCTTAGTGTAGGGCTGAATATTCTACTTACTTGCCATCAAAAAGTTTTTCAAATAAAATGTCCATTTCTGGCTCTGTGTGTCTGACTAATTTGGTTATCTGAATTGGCTGAGGAGATGTAGGTCTTTTAGCTATTGATGCAATTCTTTGTTCTAGAAGGAAGAAAATAACATTTAAAATTGTTTCTTTGGAAGAGAAAAACTACATTTACTGCAGGTAAGACTTTTGCTTCTTTTAAGGGGAAGTCCTTGAGATAAATAAAGTATTGAAGGTGACAAGCCCCTAAAATGTAAATTCAAGACAGAATTTCCAAGAACTCAGTGTATTAAAGCTGAGCATTTTAGAAATCCTACCTTTAGCATAGTTTGTTGTGTCGGTGGATACTTCGAGAGGAGAGATAGAAAACACCACTCTAAAACTAGTGTAGTCTATTAAGCTTGGCAGTAAATCCAAGACATGGGAAAAAAATCCATCAAGATTTGGGCTAAGTCTTCACCAGTCTTATTGTGGGATTTTCCAATTGGTGTAAAACAACACAGTTACATCAAAGTCAGTATGTGATCAGATACTCAGCATGGAAAAATCAGTGTAGCTTCACTGTTGTTCTCTATCAAATAGTAGGATAAAGAACAGAGCAGGGGGATGGGAAAAACAACATGCATAAGTCATCCTTTTTAGCATGCCACTGTGGCAAACTATTAAAATATGTACACTTACATATGGGAAACATCAAGCTATTGTTTGGAATGCTACCTTTCATTAGTGAACAGTTTCCTACTAATATTACTTAGGTCTCTCTCAATTAAAAATTTAATCTGATGTGAAAAGTTAGTTATATCTTTTATCTGAAAGACTTTACATTCTTTCATTTATTTTCCATCCAATAAAAACAAGCAGGAAAATTATGATTAATGTGAACTGGAAGCATCCAAACTGTGGTTTTTTCAACGATTAAATACTTTTTGCTGAAGCACATTGGATAATGAATTCTGTACAGAAAAATCCAGATTTTCTGAGGCTATAAAAATTAAACTTGCATGTATGCTACAAGGTCTAAAAACAATATCACCATCACTTGAAAGGAATAAGGAAAGAGAAAAATCTTCTAAGCTTAAGTAATTTAATATTATCTTCTGTCTACTGCCAGAAGAATCTTAAACTGTCATGGATTCACTGCTACATTAATATTTACCTAACATTTACTCTTGAACTCTAAGCCATTTAAACTGATGGTTTATTAAAACAAAGGAAAGAAAATGGGAGAAGCAAACTAGAAGATAAATATCTGCTTGCTCCTGCCTAAGCAAATCAACAGCAGGAACAAACTGAGACTGTTTCACTATACCTTACCTCAGCCTGTGAGCTCTTAAGAATAGTTTTGAATTCATCAGCATGAAAATGGTTACTGCTAAGTAATTAATGGTGTTTCAAGGGAATCAGGTCAAATGAGAACACACTAAATACTCTTTTCAAGATTAAGATTTACTGACTTGCCAGTCCTTTTCTCAAAACTGAAGACAGGCAAGGCATGAAGAGCTTAACAAGAAAAAGAGAGAAGTGGCTTTAGGATACCTCAGACTTAGAAGGTAAACTAGCTGTCTTCTGGAGTAAACTCAAGTAGCTTACAGATGAATTGGAGTGTATGTACTTATGGAACACCATCTTCACTGCACAAAAATCATTACTCACATTTTGGTAGAGAAGAACATATCTAAGCTAAGGAATGACAAATGCCTAGAAAAGGGACAACATTATTCAAACTTAACATCTGATGATTGGAAGTATGTGTTAAAGATTCCCAACCTTCAGCTAAGTTGGACTAGCAGTGCTTTCCATCCAAACGCAGCCCCAATAAAGGCAAGGAGAAAATGACAGCCTGTTCTCAGAAGAGATCCTTCCTCTTTAAAATATTGATTTTAGAACTATATTTTAGAAACAGTCCTCTGAAAGGGGCACCGATAGTAAAAAATGTGTCTGGATGGTGCTATTTGATCACACATAATCTAATGATTTTGATTTCAAAACATCTGAATTTAAAGATACAGATTACAGGGAAAAACAAGTTGCATTAAAAAGACACTTACCCATTTTTTCTTCCGGGACCCAGAACTCCAAATCACTGTACACAATCTGGGTAAATCTCCGGCGTACAGCCTCCTGGTATCTCTGGTTTTGAACATACAAAATTAATCAATCAACACATATTTAGCAGTTCAGCTGTACTAGTTATCACCCAATAGGAAAGCAGGTCATGATCCTCCTTGATCACAGTAGGCTTATTTTGCCTAGTTAACATAACACAGAAAAGGGGTATGGGGGTGAAATCACAGATAATTATCTCGTTCAAAATGCCATTATTGAAGACTCAACTTGTTGCCAGTACCATGGCAACTCCTCCCATTTCAGATCAACAGCAGTTAGCAAACAACTGAAGGGCCCTCATGCTGTTCCTGCCTTACCAACAGTGAATTCGAATGTATGCTTAAATGCCTCATATGGCTAAGGACACTGCACAATGTAAGCTTCATGTTTCCAACTTATGAATAGATCTCTAGAAGTAAATGGCACTAAACTCAGTAGTTCTAAGTAAGGATAAATTTCACTGAACAGGAAGGTTGAAATGAGACTTGAACCAAAAACTATGGAAAAGCTGATCAGAGAAAAATTTTTAAGAAAGTAATATATGAGAAAGTTCAAGTCAAGTAAATTATAACCTCATGAATATTTACATAGAAAGACAGATAAATAAGGGAACAGATAACCATGTATTTGTCTGACTTCCCCATGTTGCCCTGTAAAATATTTTGGATTGCCAGAGCATATTTCCTTGAGATGCTCATGCTACTAGAATACTAGGATCCTAGATTACAAAAAAATGGGGAAAAAAAAAAAAATCCATAAATATTCAAATACTTTCCAATCTGTGAGACAATCAACATGATCACCATACTGATTCTCCCATTCACATATGATGATCCAAGCCATAAGGTCTTGAGGTGGTAAGCAAACTCAGGTCAACCAACTCTAAAGCTAGCAATAAATCCATTAGGGCAAACATTCTTCTTCTATTCTTACACTACTTCTTGCTGGAAGTGCAAACTCATTCCAAGTCTTTCATTTCATACACTGATCCCGTCAGACCTTGCTTCATTTAAGAATGTAGATACTTACAGATACTACAATTTATGGACAGTAAACAAGGAATAGGCACTAATGAGACCAACCAAGAGAGAAAATCTTACTTCAATTTCTTCCATTCTCTGCAACATTGACTCCAGACTGTAAGTGTCAGCCATAGGCAGAGCCTCGGTCTGGAGTCTCTCATGCTGCTCCATACTCCACAGTTCCTGAGCAGTATCTTCCAAAAGATCATCCAATAGCTTTTCACTCAGAATATCTGCATTTGATGCAACCTGCTATTTAAAAAAAACCAAAAACCAAAAGACTAAAAAAAATCCCCAAAAACCAAACCACACAGCCAATGCAAGAAAGAAAGAAACCCCCCCACAAAACAACTGGGGGGGAAGAATGCTTACAAATCAAACATTTCTTACAGCAGCTCATGAATAATCCAATTGTCATTTCAACTGTTCCCTTCAATGAAAATCCAAATAAATTCCTGTTTTCCTTCCACCCACAATAAAAACAGCCTAGTATGTTCCTACCAATAAAATCAATGAATATGGAAAAAGCTTTCTACACAACTGTGTTTCCAAATTGAAGACAAAATTGTCACAGGTTCAGAGATCACCCAGGAATTCAGGAAAGTGAAGTGAAGGCCCTCATCTTACAACACTACACACAGATTTAACTTATCATACACGAACAGTCTCACAGCAGCTCCAGTCTCACAGGTAATGAGTAAATATATAGGATCCAGGCCACAGCTGTAGGTTTCAGTTGTGCCCAATTTTACCAATTAGCCATGGTACGATATCACTATCCATTTATCTGTATTATTTTATATGAAAACATTTTTCCCCCTAAGAAACTTTATGCATTCAAGGACACATCAAGCAAAAAACATACAAAAGAGATTATGTTAGAAAGAGCTTTCTCATTGTTTCATGTTGCATGTGGTTACAAAACAATACTTTAGAAGGCACACATGCCCATACAATGACACTGTTTTAAAGATGTGGGTTATGGAAGTTGAAATTGCTAAGTTCAGGAAATCAGTACTACTTTTCCAGATGCATTCTGCTGTATGGCAAAGATAAAAATTCATCTTAAATGTAAAGCAGCTTTACTGTATGACATACAGATAGAATATACCTTCTCAGCTGCATGAGTTAAAAGGTGGTTTATAAATGAAGAATCCTTCAAATGACAGTTTGTTTCCAAGGAGACATTGATCTTCTGAATAAAATGTAAATCCTCTCATGATAATCAAGCTTTCTGTATTATTAATCATTAATATTACTAGACCAAATTTATTTAGTCATTAAATATGGTATTATAAGAATTATTAAAATAATCTTATCAAGTCTGGTCATGTTCAGTGTGGAACTGTTATGACCATTCAAAAACAACTTAAAAATGCATGTACTTGACAAGAAGCTAACCAAAATATTTAATGCAGCTTTGCCACACTTCATTACAGTAATTCAAGACTCACATACTGAAATGGAAATACGCTCTCCAAATGTCCAAAACTGTGTTGACTACATAAATATGACTTGCATTAAGTTGAAAAGAAACTGTGTGTTGCCCCTTTATAAATGTTTTACAGCCCTAAAGGCATTCTTCAAACAGTGGCATGAGCTTGACTGTACTACCTGTGTCCTATCTAATAGAGGTTCTAAGCGCTCCCGTACTGCCATCTCAACTTTGTCTGCATACTGGGTTGGAGAAGCACTTTGTGACCTACACAAAAAAGAACACATGACAATGCCATTCTGAAACTTGGTATGACAACAATAATTTAAAAAACCCAAACACATAAATGTACTTTTTCAGGGACTGGTGGGAGTGGTGTCAAATCTGACACCATTTATTAGCTCTTCAAAGTAAATCATTACCTTAACTTCTGCATTTTTTTCATTTCTCCTCTGCTAAGGTCAGTTAGAACCTTCACTCTTCTTGACGTTTCTTCTTCAAGCCATGCTAGTCTTCAAAAATGAAACAGTAACATAGAGGGTTACAAAATGCACATTCTAACAACTGAAGAATGAAATCACGTGATTCTGAGTATTAATTTAGAAAACTTGCAAAAAACTTTAGAGAGAAAATTAATACTGACTTTAAGACCATACAAGCCAGGAAATTCTGTTGAGAACCAGGGATCTTCAATTATGTTTCTGCTACTGGCAAACAGGCAACTTCATGGCTATCCACAAATACTGCCCAGAGAGTGAAGTTTCTTGTCTTACCATGCACACTGCCTACTACAGACCCAGCAGCTGGATAAGCAGTTGGCTCTCCTGCTTCAACTGCCACAAACAGCAGTCCCAAAGCAAACTAAATTTGGGGAGCCCTGGTCTACAGGATGCTGAATATAGTTTAAAATAAACAAACCTGCACTCTATTACTGGCTAGGACAAAGATATATATTTTGTCCTTCTGGATCAGGGAGATAATATTTACCTTCTTAATGCAGTGCTGCAAATATCCATTCTGCATACTGTGTATTTTGTCAACGCCCACCTAGCACTGTTTGGCCTGTGACTCCCAGACAATACTTGGACCCGATCCAGGAAAAAGCATAAAGCAATGGCTCTTCCCAGGCTGTATGAATGAGGTCACTTTGTGCCGAGTGGGAAAAGAATACAACTATCCGGTAGCGAGCTGTGCTGTGCCGCTTGCCTTCATGGTCTGACAGCCAGGCCAAATCCATCCTATTTACTAGTGCAGATACAGCAGCATTTCCACAGGAAAGCAGGGTAAAGACGGGTTCCACTAGACAGTGGACATACCGCTTAGGTGTAACAGGTGGAGATGTAGGGTTTGGAGGCACGCAGGGTATTCTGCTCTCCTTAACAAGTCGTTTGTTCCCTTTTAGCTGGAAAGCTATAGTTGTCTCTTGAAATCGGGCATCCTTTCCTTGAGGCTGTACCTGTCTTGATTTTAGAGATTTCGGCATTACAATCACATTAAAAACATATATTCCAGTTGTGGAATTTTTAAAGTATTTTGCATTCTGCTTCAGAATTTGTCTTGAAGTCAAGCCTGCTGGCTTTGTTGCACAGTTGACATGTGGAGGTTTTACAACTGATTTAAAGGGATGTACAACTGTGCCTGAACAGAACATATGCATAATCCTGCAACTATTATTTTTGCAAACAGTTCCAATTTTTCCAATGTTGCTTTTCACGAGGAAAAACTTATTTTGTAATTTTCAGAATTAGACTCTATGTTAACTCTTAATAAATCCAAATAGAAGGTTTCCAAGGTAACATTTTATTCTGCCATGAAGCTATAATATTGCCATATTTGGATTTGCTACAAGGACACTTAGACTAGTCCCCTCAGTATGAATTATTGAAATGCTTAACCCTCCTGCTCACAATCCTCACTGGTAGATAGATATGGGAAGCAATAAAAGTTACATATGCATACATCTATGTTACTGTATCAGATCTGATTTTTCAAGCTGAAGGTGATACTCTGAGGAAGGAAAAAAGAAAAGCATTTAATAAAAAAACCCAACTATTTGCAAAATTTAGCACTTTGAAATATTCTTTGAAGAACTCACTTGTTTGCATTACAGAAGCCTCTTGCTGGTTGCAAGAAGGACTTACCAGAAACCAGAATCTGTATTAAGTTTTATAATTTCTGTAATCAATGAAGTAAATGTGCCTAACTTAGATCCTCCTACTAACATTAGCATTAGCACAACATTACTGCTGAGTGCATTTTTCATGAGAGAGGACGACCAATATGAGGAAAATATTTCAGCTTTAATTTCAAGTTGAAAAATAACCATGCTAATTTCAAACATGAAACTAGTTTTGGTGAAAGTTTTCCTTGCTAATTCTGTTATTCATTGTTTCTAGTTGTACAGTGCATTTCCAAGGAACAATAACACTACTTTCAAAATACATTTGATAAAATAGTCATAACCATTAGAAATAATGCAGGCAGATGACATAGTTTATCCCCCTATACCGCCTAGCTCAGAATAAAAAAATTGTGAAGAAGTGCAAAGCTTGACAGTGTCTTACATTATATAACAAATCCCAGAGGACAAGTAGAAGAAAGCATAAAATCGTTTATCACTCCCATACCTGTGATTTTGCAGGTAATAACAGGCCTTTCTTCTTCAAAGGACCACTTTCAAGGATGGGATCTTTTTTTACAGCTCTAGCTCTCACCATTGCGTCTACGCTTTCTTGTAAAGTGGAATTTCTCTCTGGAGTAGGTGGGTCATTTTCTTCTCGGAATTTATTGTGCAATATATGAGCACAACTGTTTGCCTTCTGAACTGCTGAAATATTTGCAACATGTCAGTGTTTATCTGTATCAAAAATAATAAATAAACTTTCAACTGTAAGTTGAAGGGGGCAAGAATCATCTTTATTTCTATATTTGATACTTCTGTTATGCTAGGTATACCTAATCATGAACTTTTAAGCTCGACCATAATTTTAAAAAATCAAATAATAAAAGAAAAAAAGCCCCTTCTATTTCCTGACAAGTATTAAATAAATTGTCTTTGAACAGGAGATTTTGGTTTTTGTGTGCATATACATATTTATACATATATAGTTATTTGAAAATACACATATATATGAAAATCATGGGAAAGCCTTTTGGTAGTAATTGCCATATGAGGTCTAGGCAGTGATAACAAAACATTCTTTTTTAGGCAGCAAGACACGTGGAAACCATTAGATGCTTGTAAATATACTGTCTCTCTGGACTGCCAAAGATGAATTCATCTCATAGAATTCTTCTCGCTCTTACTTAGGGGTAGAAAGGAATACTTACTATTCTAGTAAAAAACAGTATGAGGTGTGAGAAAGACACCCCAAAGAAGAAAAACAATTAATGTAGATTATACAATAATGTAATAGGCTATAATGGCTTTCATGAGGTTTCAGAATACTTCAGGTGGTAAACTTACAACACCTTGAGAAAGAATAAAGCCTACTTCCTTTCATATATGAAGTAAAAGAACAATAAAGTAAACCAATTGCCAAAGGTTGCATGGCAAACTAGTAGTGAAAAAAACCAGAGACTTCAGCTTAACTATCAGTTAACGTGTCTCTAGGTAGTGAAACTGTGATCACTGTGCAGAAGACATTAACATTAATGAACTGGCAAGAATAAAACACAGCCACCCCTCTCAGAAATAGAGAAACTGCACAAACCAAGGAAATTCTGAGCCAAGGCTTTGGTATGTCTTTTCACCATAAACAGTTAAACAACAATAGCTTTGTTGGAGATTTGCTAACAGTCAGCGACTTTGCATTCCAAAATAATATATTTATACAGTATTATCTAGGTAGATATTTGGAAATATGCTGTATACACCATTAATGTCAACTTGTAAACTGCCATTTAGGTGTACACTGCAGAAAAACAATCCGAGTGTAGCCCACGGTAAAAGAAATGGACAAAAATAGGAAAAACATGACGATAATAATAATATAGTTATAAAGAGGCATATAAACCTGCAGGTCTATCATCTCAGGGGAACATCTGAAAAAATGCGTAACAAGGCTATGTGAATCTGATAACTACATATGGGCTGTTATACACTTCTGACCAAGAATATGTAACATACTACAAAATTGAATTGCAGATGGTAAGTTAACTGATAAAAATGTATTTAATAATTCAAAATACAAACCACTCAAGAGACTCCTGGCAGCTGGAGGTTTTCTAGGTTCTTGTCTGTGCTGTCCCTTTAAGATAAGAGGTTTGTTTTCTCCTTTTGGAGATGTAAGCTGCTTTCTGGCTGGAAATGTCTCAGTGTTCCTTGGAGATTTGTCCTGAGATGCTGAAATACATTTCTTCACTTTTTTGGGTGTTTGTTTCTTTTCCAACAGTGAATCCAGATCCTGCACCAAATATTTAGAATTTTAATTACTCTCTCAGTAAACCTGATGTAATAATGAAGCAAATTCAAGAGATTCTAAGTAGTTGGAACTTTTTTGGTGTGGTTTTGGCTTTTGTTTTTGTGGTAGTGATTATTCCTGATAGCTTGTTCATGCAGAAGCTTCTTCATATTATTAACTTAAATCTTACAGAAAAGGCTTGCATTTTTGTATTTACAATTGACTCCAGCAAATTATCTGCTTACAGCATGTTCAAAAAGAAATGGACAGAAAGGCTACAGACAAAAAAAAAAAAAAAATGCCCACATGACTATGGTAAGACAGACAGACACTTCTTCCAATGCTAACTCCAAAGTTAAATAATTCTGCCTCCTTTCCTGTTCCCAGGCAGTTAGCATTGTTACTGTTCTCATAAGCAGTTCAGAACAGTAAAAATAAAAACACAGCTCTTACAGTTAGAACAGTATTTTAAGGAAAATAAAATATTTTATGGCTATTGTACCAGTTCCTTTTGTTCAAATTAATTAGATACTGGTTTCATAATAGTTCACGTTACATAGGTTCTTACTTAAAAAAAAGAAGTCTTGTAGGTAGGAATTGCAGCAGGAAATGTGAATCAGAACTTTTCTATTATAGCAACAACATGTTTTAAGACATCAGATATCACTACCAAGTGTCATTTGAAGGGCATAGAGCTTACGTAACTCTTGTAGCTACAACTTTATCTTCTGCCTGGACAATTCTGCACCCACCACCATGTGTGAGGCTCAGATGCTCATCACTAATCCTGATGACTAAAGCATGCATCACAAAACAATAAACATGTAACTTACACCAATGTATAAAATGCAATTCTTTCAGTCCTGAAAATGGCAAACAAATCAGAAACTGGTGCTTTGCTACCACTATCACTACCAGTCCTCATTTTACCAGGAGAGCCAACAAAACCAGGAACAACGTCAACAAGAAAAGCAGCAGGTAGCTTCTGTGTTTAGGATGCAACTCTATTTTAGACCACCATTATTTAGGAACTTTAGAAACATATTTATACGTTAGAAAATATGGCCTTTAATTAAAAAAAAAAACCCAACAGTAAGATATCCTGCCATTTCATGAACACACAATATAGTTTGCAGTCTCATATTTCACAACGTCTTTTCTGCCTTAGCAAAAACAAAATGTTTTTTCCTACCTCAACTTGCAGCAAAATATCTATGATAATGTCAGAAATGGAAGAATCCACTTCTAGTTTGGCAGAACAGAGAGACAGTTGTCGAATGAGACTGCCCAGTTCCTTGTAGTGGGTAGGAATCTGCTGCTCTGTTTGATCTGTAAACTGATTGGCAAACGCCTGCAAGGCTCGTACAGCTCCTCTGTGTGCTGCCGCCAATCTGGATACTGCTCGAGACTGGAAAAATGAAAAACAAACTCATAGTTTCTACGAATACTGATAATATTCAAAGAACTGTTGCCAAAATTTCACGGCAAAACACTCAGCCTTGGGATAATTCTGATGGATATGAGGCCATTTGTGAGGCAAACCAAAACAGGCATTTAAGTAATCTACTAAAGGTACTACACAACAGTACTCATATCAAGCATCATGCTACCTTCAGATAAAATAGCCCAGTTATAACGTATTCTGATGTTTCTACTACCTACGCCAAAACAGTACTGTAGTCATGGGCTTGACCCTAACGTGCAACAATTGCACAAACATAGAACATTCTCCATCCTCCAGTTTTTGTTACAGAAGAAAATACAAGTGATGGAAAAGCACAAGAGAATAACAGGACAATATTGGCCAAACAGTAGGCATGATCTCAGTACTATCTTTCTGAAGGATGCTGGGCAGAGAAGAAAATCAGAAAGGAGGCTGATAAGACTGAGTGACATCAACAGGAAGTTAAAAAAAGAAGTAAAGAGTAGAACACCATGTTATTTAGAAAAGGAAATGGAATGAAGAAGGAATTAGAAGCCACATAAAAGCAGAAGACCAACAGCCTTCCTCTCCAGTTTACTGTAGACAGATAAGAACTGAAGAGAAGAGGGAAGCAGCAAAGGCAGTATCAGACCAGTGAGACATATTTCTGTAAGAATGAGATGAAAGGTGCAAGACACAAAGAAAATCTCCATTCTGGAGAGGGCTTAGGTGTACCCTAGATAATTAAACTCAATTAGCTAGAAAACTTTGTCTCAATAAGTTACTCACAGCCTGAAGGATAATTACATCCTACCTTTTTAGTGTGTTTGATTTTATGAGGACTCAGTTTCTCTAAATCATCCTGAATTTCTTTTACCTGTTTATCAAGAAAGGAGGGGGAGAGGGGAAAGTCAGTCAGAATTAGCTCCTTATCTATAAATGAATAATTGATCTTCACTGTAACATCTGAGCGAAAGTCCAATTTTTCCAATGGTGATGCTCATCTCTCTGTCCAGTCATGAGAGAAATTAGTCACACCATTCAGATCTAAACTAGAATGCCATGGAAGTTCAGAGATAACCCGATCGAATTTCTCTTGTTTCAGTTCATTTCTGTCAAATTCATCACATTAAACTAGCTACTGCACATCCCAATTTAAAATGCTGGTTCCTACCTGTTGCTGGAGTACATACAGCATCCGAGCTGACCGTGCAGCTTGTTTCTGTCTCCTAGTGCAAACTTGTTGCTCTTTATCAGGATCTAAAATTTCTCTATTTCTCCCTAAAAAGCATGAAATGTGAAGTTTTATGTCTTAATTTAACCTGTGAAAATCCTTATTAAGCCATGATAACAAACATAATTTAGCAATAAGCCTCTTTCATGCAGAACCAATACACAGTGCATCATGTATTTTGCAGGGCTCCCTTGAGCAGTAATGCAAGCTAGTTATTTTAACTCTACGTCATGTTTCTATTTAGAATTGACTAAACATTCTTATACAATATAGCTTAATAGTTATAGCTTACAAAATCACATGTGGCCCCTTAGTTTTATGACAAAGTTGCAGGTAAAGCACTCAAAGTTAGGAATGGTTAAACTTCCAGCTAGTTACCTCAAAAGAACCAATGAGTATACACTGGGGCTGGCTGGGACGGAGTTAGTTTTCTTCACAGTCACCACCAGTATGGTGCTGTTTTTGATTTATGACTAAAACAGTGTTGATAACACTCCAGTGTTTTGGCTATTGCTGAGCAGTACTTGCACAGCACTAAGGCTTTATCTTTTTTCAACTATGCCCTGCCAGTGCGTAGGTTGGGGGTGTGCAAGAAGTTGGGAGGGGTCATAGCCAGGACAGCTGACCCCAACTGACCAAAGGGATATTCCATGCCATGCTCAGCAATAAAAAAATGGAGTTTTTTGGGAGGAAGGTAGCCATTGCTCACAGATTGGCCAGGCATTGGGTCTACTTGGGGAGGTAGCGAGTGATTGCCTTTGCATCACTTGTTTTATTTTTTTCTTTCTTCTTCCTCTTTCCTTCCCTTATTAAATTATCCTTATCTCAACCCGTAAGTTTTCTTGCCTTTAATCCTTCTATTCTCTCCCCCATACCGCCAGGGGGGAAATGAGCACAAGCCTGTGGCGCTTCGCTGCTGACCAGGGTTAGCCCAAAACAGTGTCAGAAAGGACATTAATCATGCTACTGCACAGCCATAAATTAGGTGAGTCAGACTTGTGAAATGAAATTTTACCAACTGTTGCCCCCTTTCTCACCACTGATAAAGAATGTGGTTAATTATGATACTGTTTTTTGCAGTCTGAATATTTAGTCAATAGGCCTACAGACACCAATATTTTTTCACCCATGTTATTAAATAGCCTACCACTAATTTACTATCATTGCAGGTTGGATTGTAACTCACCACAAACGCTCAGAGATATTAAACCCTGCTATTGCTTAAACTGGCTAGCCACTCTAGCTTTTATCTACTTTTGAAAAATGTAGATGGTTCTCAAAAATCCAGAACTAAATACGGATTCTAATCCAAGCCAACAAACAGAAAGAAAAACAAATCAACAAATTACTGTACATTTATATAACACAATTATTATTCAGTCTTACACCTTTTTTAGTCAGTTCTTCAATTTTCTGGACATAGCTCCTCAATTCCTTTTGCAGCCGTCGGACTTCCTGCATATTTTTATCTTCTTTTTTGTCTACATTTGGCTTGGGGTCCGGTCCTGTGTCATGAGTGGGTGAAGAGTCCAAAATAGCTGGTATTAGCTTTCCTTCATTTGGTGTGTAGAGATAAACCTTAGCGCCAGAGGTAGTAGTCTCCACTTTTGAAGGCTTACCAAATTTCTGCTGATATTTCAAGCGTGTTTGAGGCTTCAGTGCATTTTTATTTTCTGGACTTTCAAATACTTCAGTCTTCTGCTGTTGTGATTTCTGGGCCAACAATGGTTTATTGACAGCATCTCCAAACACTTGCTGTTTCACTTGCTCTTCAAGATGTCTTCGTTTTATGTCCCTTTTGGCTAGCTGAATAGCCAGTTTCAGTCTCTCTTCAGACACCACTGAAAACATGCCAGAGCTTCTTATGCTGGGGTCCTCACTTCCAGCTAGATTTCTTGGATCATTGGATGCCTTCAGTTTTTCTATTATAATTGGACGGGGGTTAGAGAATCTGAGAGCCAAGTTTTCTGGAACTGCAGGAACATTTCTATTAAACTGGAGCTGTTCCAAAGGATAAAAAAAAGCTGATGTTACACAGAACACTTTACACAGGTGACAACAGATCTTTCATATTAGAATGCATTCTGTCATGATGGTACTTCTTCAATGCATGCAAGGCGTTCTGTCCACTCAGACAAATGCCAGTATTCAAAATCATTTTGAATTAAGCATTTAGATCATCTTGTAAATAACATTAGGCACTTATCTGCAACTTAGGGTGGGCACCTTAGGGAGGGTACACACATTGAAAAATCTCCTCCAAAGTGACTGTGCAACCGACAATGAATGCCCTTATAAAGATTTCTTTAAGAGTTCTGACAATGAAATTAATGAGTTATAACAACAATTAACATTAGTAATATAAATGGGTATGAATATATCATACTGATTTAGTAAGGCATTACTAAATTTACAAAGGTAACAGAAGGAGAAATGATGAAGGAGATGCATGATGAAGGAGAAACGGAAAGCTGAAACATGGTACCAGAATAAAGTTTCTAGGTTCTGTTTCCACGTAGTACAGTAAGATGTTAAGATAGTGTATTGGTTTAGACTGGGATAGAGTTAAATTTCTTCATGGTAGCTTGTACGGTGCTATGTTTTGGATTTGTGATGAAAACAGTGTTGATAGTGCACCAATGTTTTAGTTACTGCTGAGCAGTGCTTGCACAGCATCAAGGCCTTTTCTGCTCCTCACACTGCCCTGCCAGCGAGTAGACTAGGAGTGGGCAAGAAGTTGGGAGGGGACAGAGCCGGGATAGCTGGCCCCAACTGACCAAAGGGATATCCCATACCATATGACATCATGCTCAGCAATAAAAGCTGTGGGGAAGAAGGAGGAAGAAGGGGATGTTTGGAGTTATGGCATTTGTCTTCCCAAGTCACCGTTACACATGATGAAGCTGTGGAAATGGCTAAACACCTGCCTGCTGATGGGAAGTAGTGAATGAATTTCTTATTTTGCTTTGCTTGCATACACAGCTTTCGCTTTACCTATCAAACTGTCTTTATCTCAACCCATGAGTTTTCACACTTTTATCCTTGCGATTCTCTTCCCCATCACACTGTGGGGAAATGAGCGAACGGCTGTGTGAGTAGGTGTCTACTGGGATTAAACCACAGGTTAAACAGACAGGTAAATAATATTTACAGATGTAGTTTTTGATCTATACCCTTACAAAAGGACAGTGTCAAGATTATATATGACAGCAACATGAAAGCAAATACGAAGATTTGACGCTTGCTAGTGGGCTATCTCAGGAAGCAGGTCATAATCAACTTTTTGTAACGATCACAAATGAAAACCAATTCAGCATTGCTGCAGAAGTCAAATAATACCTGTGTTTGTAAAACCTTTGCTTCATTCCTGTATAGCTGGGTAGTAAATGCAAATGTAGCATCAGACATGGTTGGCTTGCTTGGTCCCATCACATTGGCTTGATGCTGAAAATCCAGTTATTTGTCCTTTACTTACAATTACAACTATGAACATAATAAGAATAATACATTATTTCTGCCCCTCAAAAGCAATCCCAGGTCTGATGTGAATAACAGATAGAGAACCAACCTGAGGAGGCTCGTAGAAATGGAAAACATATCATGTGTACTCATACAGGTGGTACACAAAATGAAGAGTACAATCCTGCCGTTTAAGACAAAATTTACAATTTATACCCTTCTTTTACACACCCCCACAGAAAGCTGAGGAGCACCATTACGGATTATGAGGCTCACACTATGAACCGTAAGAAGACTGTCACAGAACTTTCATACCTATTACTTACCTAAAAGGGAAATAGTATACTGCAGCGAGAAGAAAAGAAAACAGACTAGCAAGATAGCCTAAGGCAATGCTCAAGGCAGCCGGGTCTGTACAAAAAATGCTAGTGTCAAAGGAAAACAGATCAAGGGCTCATAGCCAAACTTCTTCACAGAGGACTTAAAATAAAAGCGATTGTGTGGAGACAAAAAAAATTTACCTCCCCCCCCCCTGCCTCTAAGAATTAAGAATTGAGCTGGATCCAGCGCGTAAAACTTTCTACCGCGACTGAACTACAGGCTTCGTCTCTGCTCCTGAGCTCAGCTGCACGCACCTCTCTCCCGGACTCACACGACCCGGCGTCCTGACCCCAGTTTGGCCGTGCCTGCCTGCAGGCTTTGGTCACGGCGCGCCCCTCGCGAGGGGGCCTCCCCTGCGGTGCGACCTCCCTCCAGCCGCCCGCAAGTCAGAGCCCAGCGGCCGACCGACCTCG
>NW_009186873.1:0-2963 GCF_000690835.1 Fulmarus glacialis
CCCTTGCATTTCTTTCAGGAAACTGAAAATATCCAATAATAAAAACTTTGTGGAGAAGGAATGGAGAGCGGTTTTGTTAGGCATGTGGCAGAGGATCTTGATACAGGATGACACTGTATGAAAATAAGTATAAGCTGTTAGACTACCCAATGGTATGAGAATGGTTTTGTGGGCTTTCATGTAGCACAGCACTAAATCTCTTAAGTTGTCTTCATTGCTTAAAATAACTTGTCAGAAAACAGGAAACTCAGATAGCCATTGGTTACAGTAGACGAGACCTTTAGCTGATTCTAGCTTTGAGCATGTGAGGTGAATATGATCAGTTATTTTGTAGGCAGCTGTTTCTGTCCCTGTGCCTCCAAGCTCTACCCAGTTGGCTGAGAAGTGAACAGAAACCCCAAGGGGTGCAATTTTTGAAATGGATCCAAAGCAGCTTGGCTCACACTGTGTTTCATGTAAGTTTTATTTTTGATCATGATGACATAGGTTAAAAATAGCTGGGATGTTTGTAGTGTTCATGAAATAACAAATACTCTGGGTTTCTCACTGTCAAAACTAGACAAAGTAAATATCTTTAGTCTGACAGCTGTGTTCCTGCTGTCATTCTTGTGTGAACTGGTACTGCTGTGGAAGAAGCTGGTAGTGATACAAGAGAAAACCTTGCATCTTGCTAGGTTATGCAACAAAAAAAAGATGTGTTGACAAATTGATACACAGTAGTCTTCAGAAGGTGATCACCTCATGGATTAGGGTAAATTTTAAATGCATAAAATTGGAAGTAACTTTGGAAACAATTGTGGAAAGATTTTTGGGGCTGTGTTTGTCTTTTCTCTCTCTCCCCCCCTCTTCTCTTTCTTTTCCTTTTTAAAATTTTCTCTCTCTCTCTCTTTCTCTTTTGTTTGTTGTTCATATTAGAATGAATTCCAGCTTGGTATTCAGTACACTTTATAATAAATATGTCATAAGAGAAAAGCAAGTCTGTGGAAAATTCAGAAAAAATGAAATTGGCAAAGAAATAAACTTGAATTAAAAAAAAAGGTCTTCCAGCTGGCAAAACTGAGAAAAGTTTAATTAAAGTTATTAGATTTTCATGTTCTGCTTTTTCCCAATCCTTTTGATTCCAAACTAGTCTTGATTTGTACATAAAAAACCTAATCATCATAAGGGAGAGCATACAGAGGATAATTTGTATTTCTCTTACTTTTCACTCTTCTGTAGTGCTTCTTCTGTAGTTTCTTTAGCAATCAACTTTTGGTTAACTTCCCTAGTATGTTCACACAGCAAAGTGAGGTGAAGACCACTACATGTCTCCCAGCCTGCTGAGTGATGGGTCTGAGAGTGTGTATCGAGAGCTGGGATTCACTGCCATGGGGGAACGTGCTGCAAACAGGCTAGAGAACAGCTGCCCCTTCTGCAGTCTCCCCACCTCCTGAAAAGACAGAATCAAAGCATGAATCGTCCCCAGCTCCATTTCTCCACTGAATTTCTGACTGCCATTTAACCACTATGATATATTCGGTAGTTCCAGATTTTCTTATTTGCACAAACACCCTTAAGTTTATAACCAGTTTAGGTGCCCTAAGTGCTCTCTCTAACTCATTGCTTGATTTCAGGCAGCTCACTAAACCTTATGGGATTTTAGTTTATGCATCTTTTAAACAGACGTAGGCAGTAGTTATTTCAAGACTAAAAGAGTGTTTTTAAAATGCTTTGACTTCTTCAGAATAACAAAGTTGTTGAAAAAAATGAGTGCTTAATGTTATTTTCCCTCTGCTGGCCTCCTGCAATATTAGTAAAATTAAACATATGCTTTTGCCTGTATTCAAAGTTGCTACATATGCAGTTTAGAAAGACTGGGAGAAATATCCCTGGAGTTTACTTGGTGTGGTTGAAAAATGTTAAAAACTTGCTTACTCTATCATTTGGTGAAAGAAAACTAAGAAAATAATCTGAGAGACACTAAGCGACCATATATGTGTGTATGAGCAGATAATAAAAGTTTGGCAGAAATTTTGTAGAATCTAATACTTCTATGAGTTTAGTTGGAATTAGTCAATTTCCTTGGCTTTGTTCTTCAGCTGTAACAAAACTAAGCTTCTCTCACAAAATGATAACAGCAATTTAAGAGAATATTAAGTTTTTGGTATAGCTCTATGATATATCTTTGTACTTCTCGTCACAAATTAAGGGGAACAATGTGGCTCAGTCCTTTTCATTTTGCACTCTAGATCCATTAAAAAAAAACAACAAGCATGGTGCCAATGTATTCTTTTTATGAAGTATTTTTATTTTACTCATTAATAGCTCTGATGTATTTATAGGAAGCTAACCATAAAAGGTAATAGCTACAATAAGATTTAAAAGATTTTGGAAGCCAAAGTAATACCAGTTAATAGGACACACAATTAAAAATAAAGCGGGGCAGATTATTAATTGAGGAGTTTAAATCTTAGCAAAGTTTATTGATTTCTCAGTCAGCTTTATTCCTTTCTTTGTTTCTTTTTCTCCTCTTTCTGCAGAAATACAGGGCCAAACATGAAAGGGGGAAGAGTTATGTTTTATCTGACAGTTCTGCATCTACCTGAAACCTGTCCTTCCCTCCATATGAGATGTGGTGTTGCTGTCCTTACAACAAGATGGGGCAAACTCTGGTCTTCTATGGGTTATGTAAAGAGCATCTCTAAAGGTGACTGGCCCTTTCAGAAGAATGGATTGAAATCCTACAGGCCCTGGAATACCCTCATTCAGCTGCTTGTTAGAATATGGTGGAAAAGTGACTGAATCAGAAACATGGATCCGATTCCTCAAAATTCTTCCTTCTAGGGTTTGTTAACCCACTTGTTCTTTTACTAAAGGGTCATTGTAGGTACAAAAAAGATTTCTCATTAACTGCCATCTCTGAATACGACAGTTCCTGACTTCTACAGTGTGTATTTATTGTGTGTACTAATTAAAGATATATA
>NW_009186873.1:2993-15361 GCF_000690835.1 Fulmarus glacialis
AAAATTAAAAGTACTTGTTAAATTCCCTGAGGCTTCACCAGGCAGAAGATGCTGAGGTTTGTCTTTGACACTTTTGACCAAAAGAGTCTCTGAGGAAAAGAGATTGGCAAAAACATCAGCAGGCTTAGGTTGAGACCAGACAAGAGAGACAACAAATGCCATTGCAAAGCTGGCTCAATTCCCATGACAACATTTGGAAGCTGTCAAGAAGACTAAATTGTTAACAGAGAAGAAGAAATATTGAGGATAATGAAGAGAAATCCAGGCTGAAGTGGGAATAGGCTGGGAGGATTTTAGAATAAACAGACAAATTATAGTAGCAAAAAAGGGTGCTCTTTAATTGGTGAGAAGAAAGGGAGGTTGAGGAAGAAGTCAGAAACATGAAGAAGAGAGGAACAAAAAGATACTCGAGTATTTTTTAAAGTGTTGCAGGGAAATGGTCAAATTTGGAGGTTGTCTCTTTTCAGTGAGACTTTTCTAGTAAAATATGTTTTTCCTGCAGAACCATTCAACATTCCAGCCAACAACCTACCGCTTGCCCCAGAAAAAAACATACCCTTGTCACAATTTCAGTGAAAATAATGAAGAGATTTTTGAACTTTTGGCATATGGTAACTGATTCGATTCAAGTATCCAAACCTTTAAACTTTGTGCATGAATCAAACAAAATTTCAAGCAGCAAGGAAAGAGTAAAAATAATTGCAACATGATACCCCAGAAGGATGCCATTCCATGAAATCTAGGTACTACTATTCCTTTTCACAGAAAATGTAGTTTACGAGTTGATATTGAGGTATTACGTATTTGTGTTTCCAAGTGCAGTAATATGTCCAATAAGAATAAAACTTTATGATCATAAATTTTCTAGCATTTGGTGGGTATTTATAGAATAACCAGCATCACCTTATTAGCTGACCGGATAGTTTTCTACTTCAGTATATTTCAATCATAGAACAATTTAACAGGGTAAATTCTGAGCTTCTTGTTATATTTTACTTCAGAGGATAATATAAATGAAACCACATGAAAAGTTATCTTGAGGAATAGACTTTTGGGAATACCAATGTGATTTTCAAAATGTTTATACATACATACATGTGTGTAAACATACATGGATTTGTATATTGCCCCATACAGACATTTTCACCAATCAGTGAGAAAGTTTCTTGGTAACAAAAACTAGATCGGTTAAATTACTATTTATCAAGACTGCATTTGCAATGAAGCCAAGATTAAGATTAAAACAAAGGCAGCATTAAAATTACATACTTTATCAGTTTAAACATACCCTATGTGGAAAAGCAATGGGGCAATCTTATAACAGATGGGCAGACTCCTGCAGTTTATTGCAATTCTGATAAGAAATAATAATATTAAAAAATCCTCAAAGATTATATAAGTTAATGTATTTGCAATCATTTATATTTGTAAAATATGATCCCTATTGGAACAAATCAAATATTTAAGCTCAATATGTAGTGTAAATCTTAATGGAAAGCTGTTTATTGTTAAAATATACCACCTTGAGAAAGCATTATCATAAACCTTTTGTATCTAGCCATGCTGGAACAACTGTGGGTAGCCCCTGACAGGTAGAAGTGGCAAATAAAATGCAGTTTCCACATTAAATTTGGAGCTTTAATTTGCTATTTTTTGAATTTCCATGTCACTCTACAATATACAGTGTTGTCTTGTGCTACCTCTGAGTGAGCTAGTACCTCTGCATCATCCAGCAGAGCAACATCCTGAAGTAATAAGCCTGGTTTTCAGAAACAAAAACAATAAATCAAAGCTTGCCAGAGTGCTGCTATAAGTGTACTGTTTCAAAGTTCAGGTCTAGCTGTCTGAGAGCTCACTGAAGTATATCTGCACAACAGTGATCTAAGAGGTTATCCCAACTTGAGAAAGTTAAGGATTAGGAGTTTAATTGTGGTTGTTCAAGCATAATGGTGCTGGAAAGACATAATAAGTTTATTCCATACTAGCGCAGCCGTAAATTTATTGTCTGTAATCAGTAAAAGTGCATACCTCTTAGGTGTTTTCAGCAGTTCTTATGGACCCAGAGAGTGTCTGAATGAGGTGCAGCACATCTTTGTGTGATAGATTAGCTAGTCCTCTTTAAAATGCCAGTGTTTTTTTTCCCCAGCCTCCTGTACAGACCCCCTGTTCACAGCACCTCTTTTCCAGCCCTAAACTGGCTGTTGTTCTCATCATAGGAACTATAAGTAGACTTCAAGAGTATAGACTATTTTTTTTTTTTTTCAAAGATTTAAAATGAAATGAAATTTTGCAGAAATCTGCAAAGGCTTAGAAATGTTACTTGCTGCATTTCCTCTGTATCTTTTTGCTATTAAAATGACGAAGGTTTAGGATGGAATGAAACTCATAACTGAGGCTAGCGAATCTTGTGCTGAATGACTTCCCACTGCTGTCCAAAAATTCTTCACTGGAAGTGCAGTAGTCAAAGGGTCAGATCTGCTGACTGTATGACTGGTTTATGCCACCTGGGCATAAACTATGAATCCTGAATATTTTAAGTAGATGTCTGACTACAGTTCTGTAAATTAAACATTAGTCATTGCTATGACTTTTCAAGGTGAATGTAAGCCACCAGATTCAGCTCTGCCATGGCTTTGATCTTGTGCTCTGTTTCTGTGAAGTGCTTGCATTCAGAATGCAGGCTATAGCCATCTATCTGCAGACCTAGATTTACTGTACCTTCAGGCCCTCATGCATGCTGAAAGGGCTAACCCACCTGCACTTGTCAGGACTGCAGTCCCTGGACTCCACATTGAGAATCTGCCTTGTTCACCACAGCACCTCACTGAAGTTTGGCATCTGAATTTCTGCTCTCTCAGGGGCAATGACAAGATTATTTTATGGCCAGACTCCTCTCATTCAATTTATTCAAATCAATAGTATTTCAGAGAAGGCATAAAAGGACAACAATTCCTGGAAGTTTCTGTATCACAGGCCCTGACTCTTACGGGAGATTTTGACCTCCCTGTTCCTTGCTGGAATGACAGCGCAGTGGGATGCAAGCAGTGAAGCAGATTTCTGAAGGTGACAGAAGTACAGGGTGGACCAACCCTGTGTGACACACAGCTGGTTCTGCTATTCACAGGCAAGGAATAACTGCTCGGGGAGTTGGTAATCAATAGCAGTCTTGGCTGTAGTGGCCTTGAAGCAGTGAAGTTCAGAATGCTAAGGGGAGTGACAAAAGAGAGGAGCAAGAATACTGACCCTGGGCTTCAGGCAAGTATCCCTAAGTATATTCAGGAAACTTCTTGGTGGGATCCTGTGGGAGGACATGTGAAATGCAAAAAAGAGGAGGTGGAAGCGGGACAGGCTACAAAAGAAGAATTTAGAAACATTACCTGGGTATGGAGGGATTGTGTTAGGAAAGCTAAAACTCACTGAGATGTGATGCTTGCAAGGAGTGTAAAAAGCAACAAGAAAATTTTCTATGGCTACATTAGTAGCAAAACACTGAAAAGAAAAATGTGGGAACATTGCTGAATGGGGCAGGTGACTTAGGGACAGTGGATGCAAACTAGACTGAGTTATTCAGTGCCACTTTTGCCTCACTTTTCACCAATGGCATCTCCCAGGCCTCTGTGATTAATGAAAAGCTTGAAGGAGGGGAAGAGCTATTATTAGCAGTGGATGAGGATCAAGACTGGTATTACCTGAAAAAACTCCATCTTTACATGTCCATAGGTCAGGCTGCATCCAAGGAAGCTGAGAGAACTGACCAATGTCCTTGCAAGGCTGCTTTCTGTCATCTTTAAAAGGTAATGGAGATTGGGGGGGATTCCTGATGACTGAAGAAAAGCACTCATCTTCAAAAAGGATCAAAAAAGAAAAGCTGGTGAACTACAGGCCATTCAACCTCACTTTGTCCCTGGGACGATCATAAAACAAGTCCTCTTGGAGCACATCTCTAGGCACATGAAGGAGAAGAAGGCGACTAGGTTACTGAGGGTAAATCATGCCTGACCAACCTGGTTGCCTCTGTGATAAAACGACTGGATTTACAGATGAGGGGAGAGTGAGGGATGTCATTTATATAAATTTCAGCAAGACTTTCAACATCGTCTTCTACCATGTTCTATGGTCTGGAAAAGGCAGTGGAGTGCACTCTCATCAGCTTTGGAGATGATACCAAATTGAGGAGACCAGTCAATATGCTTGACAGCAGGGCTGCTATACAGAAGGACAGGCTGAAGGAATGGACTGAGGAACCTTATGAATTTCAACAGGGCCAAATACAAAGACCTGCACATGGAAAGGAAGACCCCCCTAGAGTGATACAGGCTGGGGACAGACTAGCTGGAGAGCAGCTCTGTGAAAAAAGGCCCTGGGGTCTTGTCAGACAGCTGTAAAAGAACCAACAGCATGTCCTGGTAGAAAAGAAATCCAACAGCCTCCTGGGCTATATTAACAGGAGCAGAGGTGGTAGATCAGATCAAGGGGAGGATTATCGTCCTCCATTCACCACTCATTAGACTGCATCTGGAGTACTGTGTCCAGTTTTGCCCTCCCAATACAAGATAGACATTGACAAACTGTAGCAAGTTCATCAAAGGACCACCAAGATAGGTGGGGGTTGGAGCACCTGCCCTGTGAGGAGAAGCAAAGGGAGCCTGTCTTGTTTAGCCTGGAGAAGAGAAGGCTTCAAGGAGACTGAAGAGCTGCCCCCCCAGTACCTATGGGGAGGTTATAGAGAAGACAGAGCCAGGGTCTGCACAGTAGTGCCTGGAAGGAAGATAAGAAGCAATGGGTGTAAGTTGAAATAAGGTTCATACTGAATATAAGGAGAAACTTTTTCTACAGAAGCAAGGTGTGGAAGCTTGGTTGCAAGCAGGTTAACCAGAGAAGTTGTGCAGTCCCTGTCCATCCCTGGAGGTTTTCAAGACCCAACAGGATAAAATCCAGAACAATCTGGTCTGACCACAGAAATTATCTTGTTTTGAGCAGGAAGTTGGACTAGAAATCTCCACAGGTGCCTTCCGCCCTAAATTATCACAAGATCCTATGCTATAATCCCATGATCCTAACATAAGAAACTGCTTATATGACTGGGTGTGCATAAGCCTCCTACATCTTTCTCCCCTTGAATACCCTAGTGGACTTGAACTTCCTGTACACTCTTTTTCAGGGCCTTTCTGTCCTGTGTGTTTAACTAGAGTGTGTTCCTCTTCCACAGCTAGCTTGTCTTTTCATGTAGAATTACGCCCTTTGATTTTCTTGTCCTGCTGGCATATCAAGCCTATGCATATAAACCCACTGCTTCAACAGTGGGGTTTAATTACTGTCCCTAGTGTCTTTAGTTCTTGCAGAAGGTCTAATTTAGCTCCGCCCCCCCTCCCCCTTAGCTGGGGCTGCTAGCAATATGAAGTCCATAAAGATACATAAAATGTTCTAAACATTAAAATATTACACTGGCTGAATGTAACACAATGCCATAGCTTCTGTCTCTAATCATTGACATTATCATTATGCACATCAACTCCTGTGAAGATAACACGATAAAATGGGTGACCTGATTAAGCACTTCCTGACTGAACAGAGCACTCCATATTAGCAAGCATTCCGTTGTGCTTCTGCATGCTGGGGGAATGATCTAAAAAAAGCACACAAGAGAAAAGAGCTGGAAAAACTTACTGTGGAGTTACGGCATATAAACTGTGTGCTTCCACCTAAATCGAGAGAAGTAGAAATACAATTCTTCATGTAAGGAAGAAGTTAGGTTCACCTGCATATTGCAAAATCTTTTTTACTAATGGCTCCTTAGACACCTTAATTATGCAGCAGTTAATACTAGATTCAAAATTTACTTAGGAAAGAGGGAGCAACTACTAATGTAATTGAAAGCAGGTAGAGAGATGGTATCAGTTTACATTGTGAGTGCATCAAGGCATTGGAGCTGAATTCCAGGAGCAATGCCATTCCATAAACATCGAGGCAGCTCATATCAATGCTGTACAAAAAGAAATATTCACTTGACTCTAGTGCAAAGATAAGAGGACATGATTTGTAAGCACTGTGTCATAAGTTACAGGTTAATAGGATGTCAGAGAATCTAGACATGGGGCTATTAGCACTTCCCAGTGAGGGTCATATGTTTTGAATCACTTGACAGAAAAATTCTATGTGGTTGTCCATCTGGAAGATCAGGTCCATAAGAGGCTGGGCTACCAGCTGTATACACAGAATCAGCATCTGAATGTTAGAAATAACCCAGATAGGGTTCTTTTTGTTTTGCATGTTATAAGAGACTTAAATTGTTACTGTTACTGGCTTAGTTTGTGTGAAGGACCAAGAAAAAATTGGCCCAGAAATACAAATCTACAAAATTAAATGCAGCATCTGCACACTCTACCCCTAGTAAGTATCTATGTTATATCCAATATTTGGAACAATCGTGTGGTATACACTATTTACTCTAACAGCTTTAAAGAAATTTCATGATCCAGCTTTTGTATAGTTATATATATATATACAGTTTGTCAAGTTGCTGGAGCATCTAGTATTGCTGAGTTATTGACAACACATTGTCTACTTTGCAGGAGGGCGTGGAGAGCAAAAACAGCACTGAAGAATAACAGAATCGGGGAAGTAGCTACCTAGGTGTCAAAGTATTTAAGTACGATCAAAGAAATCTGTAACACACATTTCAGTTGAACTGTCCCTGGAAATATCAAAATGATCATAAAACAAGCCCTTGAATTCCATGCTCTACAGGCATCACAGATTAATGCATAAATACTTAGGACCTCACTCTGTTTTTACCCTCATGCCATGGCATATTGCATAGTGGCAGAGTATGCACATTCCTTGTTTTAGACATCTAATTTTGATGCTCTGACTTGCTTTGATGCATGGACTTACGTTTTTTCATTCACTCATTAAGGAACTTTGGTACTTAACATTGGTCCTCCAAACTGTATCTGTTAGAGGCCTAGAGTAGATGATGTGAACACTGCAGTGACTGTGTTTGCATGAAGGGACGGATGTTTCTTGCCCCCCTTTCATTGCCCCTGTCTCACTAGACTCCAAAAATATGAAAATATAAACCTGAATGCAAAGTCAACACACATTCCTCCCAAAAATATACCATCAGCCTTTCTTTTCTTGGAAATGGATCACAGATTCATAGGCAAGGAAATATTTCTAGGACTTTCCAGCTGATGTTCCCTGACAGCTAACAACGGGACCAGAAATATGTGGTGCACTGCAAGGAGTGTCTACCTCTACCTACAGAAAAAGCCATTATTGGTCCTGGATGGAGATTTTTTTTTTTTATATATCCTGTGGAAAGTTGAGTTTTGGTTGGGGGATATAGTTGCTGGAGATTGGGATGGATTTACCATCAGGGTAGTGTGGCCGAGCGGTCTAAGGCACTGGATTAAGGCTCCAGTCTCTTTGGGGGCGTGGGTTCGAATCCCACCGCTGCCAGGAATGTTTTCTAGGACGGAGTAACACCAGGCACAAGTATAGACTGGGAGAAGAGTGGTTGGAGAACAGCCCTGCAGAAAGGGATCTGGGGGTGCTGGTTGGCAGCAGGTTCAATATGAGTCAGCAGTGTGCCCTGGCAGCCCAGAGGGCAAACCGCATCCTGGGGTGAATCAAACACGCTATAACCAGCCAGTCCAAAGAGGTGATTATCCCACTGCATTCAGCGTTGGTGCAGCTTCACCTGGAGTACTGTGTACAGTTCTGGGCCCCACAATTTAAGAAGGATGTGAAGGTCCTTGAGGGCCTCCAGAGGAGGGCAACAAAGCTGGTGAAAGGGCTGGAAGGAATGCTCTATGAGGAGCAGCTAAGGACTTCAGTCTTGTGTAATTTAGGGAAAAGGAGGCTGAGGGGTGACCTCATTGCTCTCTACAGCTTCCTGAGGAAGGGAAGTGGAGAGGGAGGTGCAGATCTCTTCTCTCTGGTACCCAGTGATAGGACCCGTTGGAATGGTCCAAAGCTGCGCCAGGGGGAGGTTTAGACTGGACATTAGGAAACATTTATTTACTGAGAGGGTGGTCAAACACTGGAACAGGCTTCCTAGCGAGGGGGTTGATGCCCCATGCCTGTCAGTGTTTAAGAGGCATTTGGCCAATGCCCTTAATAACATGCTTTAATTTTTGGTCAGCCCTGAAGTGGTCAGGCAGTTGGACTAAATGATCATCGTAGGTCCCTTCCAACTGAAATAGTCTAGTCTAGTCTTCTCTAATTTTGCTGTCTCCTGTCTTCACAATCAGCTGGATTGAGCTTTCTGACTAGATTGTATTTTTCATGATGCACTACGGTTCCATGACCCCAGTGAATCATTGGAGAGGCAGCTTGTTTTGAGAACTGAGACCACAGGAGAAAATGGAGATACAAAGTATCTCAGATATGGCTCCCATAAATCATTACAGTAGAAAGAGATTTTTTTTTCAGCTAAGACTGGAGATATTTAGGTCTTTCACTGAAATAAAAAATGGTGCCCCCCAAACCTTACCTCCTGCCCCTGCAAAGTGAGTTTTGTCTTTATTTGCTTTAAAACACTGATTAGTGACTTCTGAGCTGTGCATGCAGTTAACACAGTAAACAGAACTATGAAGAGGCAGTGTAAGTAACACTTAGTGCTCACTCACCATTTAAAAATTTTTACCATGACCTGCTTTATTTTGGGTGTTGTTCTACTTGACTGTGCACAGTAATAGGTACTTCACTGTACTTCACACAGATTTTCAGGAACTACTGTCTTTTAAAGCAGCAGTACCCAATACTGCAGTATGCTGAGGTTTGGTATGCATGTTGGTTATGTTCGTTCTGTGTCGTGAAAATGCATGAGCAGGTTGTCCCATTCCTTTGGCATGGGTAGCTTATACTGCATTTTCACCAATGACACAATATTCATATCCTGAATCTCAAGCCCACACAGATCACTAATCTTAACCCTTAGGCACTTATGAATTTACTGGGTGTTTAAGGTAGGACAAGTGGGGGAAATTCTCTGCTGATATACAATTAACTGCTAAAATCAAAACCTCTTCCAGGTTCACAAATGAAAGCAACAATAATAGGCCAGCAAGAGTTTTATGTATTTCAAACCATAAAGAGTGAAAGCTGTTGTTTTATGAATATTAGCATTTAACATTATGAAGAGTTCACAGCATGCCCATCTGGGCCTAACATTCTCAATGTTTAAATATCATTCAACAGCGATGAAACTGTCTGAAAATGTTCTGCTCCCGCTGATTCTAAAATGTATTTATTTCTCGATTCTTTTATTTATAAAATATAAATATCAGTAGTACCTCTCTATGTTATGGCTTATTAGACCTGGAAATACTTGCTTGCAAAGTTCATAAACTTCTTTGAGATTCATAAAACTAACTATTTGTTGTTTAAGTCTGAAATTTTCAAAATGGTATGCATCTAGATCCCAGGTTTTTACCAGCTCAGGATATGTGGTAGCCGTCTCTTGAGTCAACTGAAATGAACTTATGTTTCTAACTCACCAACCCATAAAATCAGAAAAGGAAATTGTGATCACCTAGTCTGACTTTCTACACAACTTTCCTGCACTGATTTCCGTTTAAGTGAGAATATATCTCATAGGAAAAAATTTAGTCTTGATTTTCCTATTTTTAGTGATGAACTGCCAAGTGATCTTTTGCAATCTTTTCCAGTAGTTAATTTCTCAACTTTAAAATATGCAGAATTTTTGTGGTTTCAATTTGCAGGTGTTGGGTTCTGTTATAATTTGTTTTACTAGATTGAAAAACCTTCTCTTATCACGTAGCTGTTTCCTATGGCAATATCAGGAGAGAAAACCATAGAAGCTAACTTAGGCTACAGAGGCAAATCCTCTCTAGATTTCTTCTGTTTTCAACAGAGTATTTCTCAGAGGTAGTTTCAGAACAGGACTGGGGCATTGGTCCAATAATCTTTTTCCACTGCATGGCCCTAAAGCGATTAGCTTCGTGAATACTCCCACTCTCTTTTTCCCCTATACCATGATTAGTCTTGAGGCTTTTCTTTGAATCGTCTCCAACTTAACAACCTACTACTTGAGTTATGAATTCCAGAACTGGACATACTATATTAATAGAAAATGAAATAACGCCAAATGCAAAAGCAGAATAAGTCAGGTATTTTTATCGATATTTTCATTTATAAATTGACAAGTTTTGGCAACATATTCTCTGGCCATATTCTCTGCTGATATTTATCTAATTATCCGATATGATCTCTATGTCCTACTCAGAGACAGTGTTTCCCAGGGCTTCATCTCTACAGCTCAGCATTCTTTGCTCCAAGGTGTAAGTCTTTTTAATTTTCTGTATATATATATAAAATGTATAGTGTTTGGTAATGCATTGTTTAAAAAGTAACATGGTGTCCTTTCTGCTTCATTAATTAGCATTCTTTGTTCATCTGCAGCTTTATTGGTCATTTATTTATTCCAAGTCTTTCAAGATGTTAAATAATGTATGGCCAATTAAAAGCTAATCCTGTTGGACCTCAGTGAAAGCACAATCAGTTCTGATTACCTGCCTAAAATTATTGTTTGAATCCTGTGAGTTTTCAGTCCAGGTACCGTGTTCCATGTGGTTAGCTATCACTTCAGCTGCTTAATCAACTTTGCCATGTCATACCAAGTAAATTAACTCCTAGAACTCAAGTGAACCACATCGCTAGTGTTGTGGACTAACCACAGTAAGCAGCTATTTTTTTCCTTTAGTCTATGGGCCACCCCTGTAAATGCCTGTAAAATGTCCATAAAATGTACATTGAGTTTATTTAGTTCATGACTTTGGGCTCCATCTGTTATGGTGTTCACTGAGGACAGGAGAGGTAGTGTGTTCCATGGAGTTATTGGGCACCAAAGTCCCAAAACCACCTCAGGTCAGGTCACTGCTGCACTTGCAGTGAGGCTCATCATTTCTTGTGAGGCTTGTCCTCCATAACATGCAACTCAGATCATGGGTTACAACAATTTAAAGGTATATCCATTACAATCTCCACACCTGGTCTCTTTGGATCAGGCCATAGGGTTTAACATGGCAATGAACTCCTCCCCTTGCCCCTGGTCCAGTGTGGACTTATTGATGAGCTACAGACTCTTCAGGGGGTATACCTGCTCCAGCATGGCCTTAGCCACAGACACTGTCTCTTAGACATGCACCTTCTGTGTCGTGGCCTTCACCATGGGCCACAGTCTCCTCATGGGTAAACTTGCTGTGGTGTGGACTTATCCACATCTACAGATAGTTTGAGGTGTTCTGGCATGGCCTATACATGTCCACAGATGCTTTAAAGTGTACCTGCTGCAGCGTGGACTTAACCTTGGGCCACAATCACTTCAGCAAAGTACCTGCTGCAACATAGATGTATCCACGGCCACAGACGCTTTGAGGTGTACCTGCTCCCATGTGTACTTACCCACAGGTCGCAGTCCCTTCGACTAGGGTTCACACTGGAGTTCCAGCCTGTCCAGTACAGCAGCACAGGAACAGCAGCGATGCCCTGGCCATCTGCTAGCCCAGGCGCATCGCCATTGCTGTTATCAAAATGTTCCCAGGCACAGCACAGTAAGATGATAAGCCGTATAACAAAAATCAAATGCAAAAAGCAGCCACTAACAAGCTGCTAGACTCTAATACACAGTAAGGCAAGCAAGCCCCATGGCAAGCACAGGAGCCTGTCAATTAGTAACTGAACAGCTATAACAGGTACAGTTTCAGTCTAGCACAATCCAATCAAATCTGCTGTTATCTCAAAACCTTCGAGCCCCAAGCTGGGAGCCAAAAAGGACTGTTGTGGTTTAACCACAGTAGGCAGCTAAGCCCCACACTGCCACTTGCTCACTCTCCCCCTGGTGGGATGGGGGGAGAAAATCAGAAGGGTAAAAGTGAGAACACTTGTGGGTCGAGATAAAGACATTTTAATAGGTAAAGAAAAAACTGCACGCACAAGCAAAGCAAAATAAGGAATTCATTCGTTACTTCCCATGGGCAGGCAGATGTTCAGCCATTCCCAGGAAAACAGGGCTTCATCACACGTAGCAGTTACTTGGGAAGACAAACACCAATGCTTTTATTGCTGAGCTGTATTGGGTTTCTGTGGTGAGGTTTTGGTAGCGGGGGGGGGCTACATGAGTGGCTTCTGTCAGAAGCTGCTGGAAGCTTCCCCTATGTCCAATAGAGCCAATCCCAGCCAGCTCCAAGACGGACCTGCCGCTGGCCGAGGCCGAGCCCATCAGCGATGGTGGTAGCGCCTCTGTGATAATGTATTTAAGAAGGGGGGGAAAGACCTGCTGCACAGACAGCAGCCAGAGAGAGGAGTGAGAATATGTGAGAGAAACAACTCTGCAGACACCA